>NC_051238.1:11074121-11134121 GCF_015220715.1 Pygocentrus nattereri | reverse complement strand
TGAGTGTGTGAGTGACTGTGTGTGTTTGAGTGTGTGCGCGTGTGTTTGAGTGTGAGAGTGTTTGAGTGTGCGTGTGTGTGCGCGCGTTTGAGTGTGTGAGTGAGTGTGTGTGTGCGTGCGTGTTTGAGTGCGTGTGTGTTTGAGTGTGTGTGTGCGTGTGTATGTATGTGTGTGGCGTCCGTGCATGCGTGTTTGAGTGTGTGAGTGACTGTGTGTGTTTGAGTGTGTGTGTGCGTGTGTTTGAGTGTGAGAGTGTTTGAGTGTGCGTGTGTGTGTGCGCGCGTTTGAGTGTGTGAGTGAGTGTGTGTGTGCGTGCGTGTTTGAGTGCGTGTGTGTTTGAGTGTGTGTGTGCGTGTGTATGTATGTGTGTGGCGTCCGTGCATGCGTGTTTGAGTGTGTGAGTGACTGTGTGTGTTTGAGTGTGTGTGTGCGTGTGTTTGAGTGTGAGAGTGTTTGAGTGTGCGTGTGTGTGTGCGCGCGTTTGAGTGTGTGAGTGAGTGTGTGTGTGTGCGCGTGTTTGAGTGTGTGCGTGCGTGTGTATGTATGTGTGTGGCGTGTGTGCATGCGTGTTTGAGTGTGTGAGTGACTGTATGTGTGTTTGAGTGTGTGTGTGCGCGTGTTCGAGTGTGTGCATGTGCTTGAGTGTGTGTGTGCGCGCGCGCGTTTGTGTGTGTGTGCGGCGAGTGTGCATGAGTGTTTGAGTGTGTGAGTGACTGTGTGTGAGTGTGTGTGTGAGTGACTGTGTGTGAGTGTGTGTGTGAGTGAGCAGAGGAAAAATCAGGAGGTCCTACCAGACCACGATGACATGCATCCACAAAAGTATCTTTTAAAGCAATGCAAGAACATGGGGTCAATATATATTTGTATCGTCGCCGTTGTCTTTTACAATGTGTGTGATTTTCATAATGAATGGACCAAAAGAAACGACCCAAATGACTTGGAAAAAATTCTGGTTCCATTGGCTTCCATTAAAAGTAAAGTAGGATTTTTCTTTCTCCTTTAAAGTTACTATTTTGCAGATACAAGATTTTCTTCCAATACCAGTGAGGTATATATACACAGTTTAATGAAAGATTAATATAAACTTATACAGAAATCTCAATAAAAAATAAACATATTGCTGCAGTTGGAACAAAACCTTATATCTCCAAAATGGTAACTTTACAGGAGAAGAAAAAAACCTGCTTTAGTTTTAATGTAAGTCAATGGTCCCAGAATTTTTTCCAAGCAATTTTGGGCTGTTTCTTTTGTACATTGTACATACATTGTAAAGGACAACAGGCATATTCAAATTAGGTTAAAAACTGAAAAACAACAAAAACAGAAATAGGAGGTTTTGTCCCAACAACAGCGACATATAGCTGCTCGTTATAGTCTTTTATTCACTTTTTGAACTCCTGCTTTGGAATCTCGTTTGGTACCACTTTAGACTAATTAGACTACTCTTAATAAAGCATTTATGAATGGTTTAATAATTAGTTTGTTAATGAGTATTGGTTAGGTCATAAACACTTTCAAAAAGCATTAATAACAAGTTATAACACATTAATAAAAAGGGCAAAAGTGTATTCCTCACGAGGGGTGTATTTGTATGTATGCATATGTATCTATTTGTAATAAGACTTTCTAAGGTCAATCCTAACCTCAGCCACCAAAAAAAAGGGGCTTTTGGTCTCCTTCCAGTTTTAAAAATGAGTCCTGGAACTTTTGTGAAAAGCACTTTTTAAAGTCAAGACGACTTTGTAACAAAGCCAAAGAAAACTGGTGCGAACCTACAGGACCAACAAAGTCAAAGCATCTTTCAGTGCCTCCATCACAAAGACTAAATCACGCAACCCTCACCAGTCCGAGCGGATTATACTGCAGTCAAGACGGCAAAACCGGGAGAGCTTGAAAGAGCTGCAGCTGAGCTCTCATGCAGCGTAATGACGCCAAATAACTTCTCTGCTGATCCTCTACACGCTCCCACTGCAGCACTTCTGAAAAACCAACATCTTGCACATGGCGGTTGCTCATTTAAGGGCTAAAACAGGCCCACAGGAGCAGCCCTCCACTCCAGCCATCAGCGCTTTCTCCCACTTTTTATATCTGCAGCTAATTGCACAACTCACATCAAAACCAATATCTATTCAAAGGAGCTTGGCACACATCGAGGAGAAGGAAAGGTACCCAGCGAATACTAAGTGCATGTTGAAATAACTGTCTTTGATCATTTACTAGTTATAATTCAGCACACAGATATGAAATAAAATTACTGCTTATGAGGGTTTCGGCACCGAAAACCCCTGAAAAGAGGGGGAAAAAGAAAACACAGAATGGCCTGAAGGGGAAATTGGCTCAATTTGTACACATCAGATCTGGTTGTTTCTAAAGGTGCATCGCACAGTAACAGAAAAACAACTGACACAACTGAAGCTGAAGTGCAGCGTGTGCAAGTACTAAAGCTTCTAAGCAGGAGTCAGTTAAGCGCGAGTCTGAGTCGAGCCAAGAGTCAGTTAAGCATGAGTCTGAGTCGAGCCAAGAGTCAGGTAAGCACGGGTCTGAATGGAGTCAGGAGTCAGGTAGGCACCAGCCTGGGCCTAGTCAGGAGTTAGTTAAGCAAGAGTCTGAGATGACTCAGGAGTCAGGTAAGCATGAGTCTGAGTCGAGCCAAGAGTCAGTTAAGCGCATGAGTCTCATTCGAGTCAGGATTCAGTTAAGTACAAGTCTGAGTGCAATAGGGGTCAGGTAAGCATGAGTCTGAGTCGAGCCAAGAGTCAGTTAAGCGCATGAGTCTCATTCGAGTCAGGATTCAGTTAAGTACAAGTCTGAGTGCAATAGGGGTCAGGTAAGCATGAGTCTGAGTCGAGCCAGGAGTCAGTTAAGCAAAAGTCTCAGTCGAGTCAGGAGTCAGTTAAGCATGAGCCTGAGTCGAGTCAGGAGTCAGTTAAGCAAAAGTCTCAGTCGAGTCAGGAGTCAGGTAAGCATGAGTCTGAGTCGAGCCAGGAGTCAGTTAAGCGCATGAGTCTCATTCGAGTCAGGATTCAGTTAAGTACAAGTCTGAGTGCAATAGGGGTCAGGTAAGCATGAGTCTGAGTCGAGCCAAGAGTCAGTTAAGCGCACGAGTCTCATTCGAGTCAGGATTCAGTTAAGTACAAGTCTGAGTGCAACAGGGGTCAGGTAAGCATGAGTCTGAGTCGAGCCAGGAGTCAGTTAAGCAAAAGTCTCAGTCGAGTCAGGAGTCAGTTAAGCCTGAGCCTGATTCGAGTCAGGAGTCAGTTAAGCAAAAGTCTCAGTCGAGTCGGGAGTCAGTTAAGCATGAGTCTGAGTCGAGTCAGGAGTCAGTTAAGCATGGGAGAGGGTGAAGCACTGCAGTGCAGGTCCACAAACGGACGTTGAAGGGTTTTAAGAGGTTAGGAAAATGATCTAACACAGGTTGTTCTTCCCGTATCAAGTTTCATTATTTGACCTCAACTGTTCTAAATGTTCTTAAAAGGCCTTGAACCCAAAGTTACAAGCCAGACACAGCTCCAACTTTCAGCTGGTGACGAGAGGATGAGGGGCGCAAAAGAGAGGAGGGAAGATTGACGGACAGCAGGGAGAAGAACTAACGATACTGCAGTCGGGGGGTTAATTAATTTTTAAATATCAGGCGAGGATCTGGAGGTCCGGGGTGTTTTCCGCATCCGATTCTCATAAATCAGGGATATGGGGGAAACGCAAATGACACCAGGCATATTCCTTTTCCGGAAACTCATTTGGATTTAAACAAGTTTGCAGCCGCCGTGATTGAACAAGGGGAGAGAGGTGTGTGACAGTGCAGTGGCGTTTTAATAAGATCTAAAACCTGCGCTGGACGCTGATGAAATTACAGCCAGAGAAAGATCAGCCCCCCTCCCTCCTTTATTATCAGAACATTTCTCCACAATCTGGTGGCCAGACATTCAAAACACACATCACTTACATCATCAGTCCAAAGAAGCCTCAGATGTGTAAGGATCGTCTCGGCGGTGCCAAGAAACTGCATGGAGTTAACAGTTTAACTGCTTTGGAAGTGAACTGCTGAAGACTCTTCTCTTCAGAAAATTAATTCAACAGTAGCTTTTAGTGAAACGTTATGCAGAACAGCATGTGCTTCATTAGCTGATCACACATATATTACTGCTATACTGCCTGATAAACACTGACAGCTGGGAAAAGACAGCATTAATGACAAACATAGAGATCTACACACACCGACACACAAAAAGTCTTAGGAACCTGAGAAAATGAACCCTGGTAAAAATGAGCAAAAAGGCTGTAAAATCAAGTGTTACTGCATATGCTTTTCATCTTTCAATCGAAATATTAACATACACCCTACCTTAAAAAAATGTTATTATCAAATAAACACACATGCATACAAAATGGAGAGAAGAAAAATCCAGCTACACACTTTATGGTCGTTATCAATAAATCATCAATAAATCAATAAGTGGGACCTCAATTTTTTTTTCTTTTTATTTTTGGGTTGTCCAAGATGTGTGACCTAAAATCACGTTGCCAAATTATCTGACCAAGCGGGAGAATGTATATAATGAAGTGGAGTGGACCAAGAGGTGATACTTGAGGGACACCAATAGCCTCAATATATTCTAATGTTATACAGTATTCTAACTGGCTAAAATAAACTTACTGCTGAGACAAACTGGTTTTTTATCCCTTTTCACACTCATAAAATGCAATTTCTGCCTGTTTTGGAGGTCTTTTGTTTTTTGTTCTGGGCCTTTTAATTTTTTCACTAATGTTGATGAAATACATATTTATTGTATGATTTGCAAAACTGGAAGAGAACTGGATGCTCCTCTTCATATGTGAGCAAACAAGGCTGAAAAGGTGTTTGTGTTTAAATGCACTTTTATTGTGGCGGCATAACTTGGTTGACCGCTGTACTTGTGCTGTATGCTTTACCTCAACATTTATTTATTTTTTTATTATTTTTTTTAAGTACAGCTGGACAGTTTGGGGAAACACCTAACTGCAATTTCCCACCAACTGTGATTTATTGCAATTATTTTCTCTAAAATAAAGTCCAGGCCCATTATTTTCCAAGAAGACCAACACATTCACTTTTCTTAGGCTTTTAGGCTAAACACAGCATACCCGGCTGCCAGTTCGCCAGTGAGTTCATTATTGATATTGTTGTTATTGATAATTTAGAACACAATTCAAATCTTAAACAATCGAAATCTTAATTTGAAAACTGCAATCCCCAAAATGGTCATTTGAACAGGAATCAGCCTTAGTGGAGAAGTGTGAACTGTATTCACATCAGGGGTCTCCCCTTTCCTTTTATCCCCTCATTGCTCAGCACCAGCTCAACACATGCAACAGTCATGTTAGAAATAAGAAGTTCTGTGCAGGTTCTTTTTTCATTCATCAAAGTACAAACAATGTAAATGTTCCCTCAAAGGTACGACAGTTGTTTTAAGATCCAGTTGTGTACCTTAAATAAGTTTTTCCAGGTGAAAAGTACGTATTTGTACTTTTTCAAAACCGAATGATTTGAAACAGAACAATAAAGTAATAAGCCTGGAGACGAGACGGGGTGTGTGTGGAGTCAGTACAACTTAGAAAACATGATTTCAGTGGATTACGACACAATTATGTTCACTGACTAAAGGTACTTGCAGGTACCACCCTAGTGACAAAAGGGCTACTGCCCCAGTGACAGTTTAGTATCTTTATTTCTGAGAGTGTAGTTAAGCTGAAACAT
The DNA here is from genome assembly GCF_015220715.1 of Pygocentrus nattereri. Taxonomy (NCBI): domain Eukaryota; kingdom Metazoa; phylum Chordata; class Actinopteri; order Characiformes; family Serrasalmidae; genus Pygocentrus; species Pygocentrus nattereri. Next base: position 11,128,387 of record NC_051238.1, on the reverse strand, counting down.
CGTAACAGGAAAAATATTGTTAACAGATTATGGCCTTTGTGGAATGGCCACTAGGGCACTTCTGCACTCTATAGTCTACACTCTGTAGACACATATCCACACACATAAGTGCACATACACACAGTCCCTCTCCCTCACACACACACACACACACACACACACACACACACACACACACACACACACACTTAAAAGCTTTAGCAGAATATTTAATCAAAAGGGCACCAAACACATTTGTTTCATCTAATTCTGATGAGCGAGTGCACACACACACACACACACACACACACACACTTAAATAAGCAGTTTCAGATAAATGTCCACTATTACAAAAATAATAATGTTAAGAAGCCGTTCTGAAAGCTCCCGCTCCGTCCCGGCTCTTTTTAATGAAGAATTAGCAGGCCGTTTGGCTTTAAACTCAGCCTTGTCTTGTCTGCCGACTAATAAGGGATCCGAGCTCGCAAAGTTACAACATCAAACATTTTTCCCTCCGAGCAGCGCATTTTCAAAAGGTCGCCGTTTACTTCCTCTATGTGTTATTTTTCCTTGCACCCCCCTCGTCCCTCTCCCTTTGCGCCGAGCTGATCTTAAGGCAGAGCGACCTATTAGTCCTGCCTGGTGCAGCGTTCGCCGGCCATGTGCTCCATCATTAACTGCGGGGCTGAAACATGTTGCCACGGCGCGCGTGCTGCTCTCTGATGTGGACGTGGGCACTGCGTTTGAGCCTCACCATTTGTTTGCTCTGACAGCTTCATTCAGCACATGATTAAAGCCGGCAAACAGCCACATGACTCTTTTTTAACACAATTTTTACAGTAAGGGAAAACCCATTAGCTCCTGGTCCACTCCCCATGGGACCTTTTGATTAGTTTTAACCAAACAAAAAGAAGCAGTAGTAAATTATACTAGAGCTAGAAATGATAAGGCTGTATAAATTGTATTCAGCTGTTTGACAGCAGTCGGCCAACTGAGGGTTAGAACAGCTTGTTGATCTCATACGCTCACCTATGCATCAGGCTCTCTGAAGTCCAGCTATGGCCAGCACAGGCCCGAAAATGATACAGGTCTTGATTTAACCTCTAATTCACCAGGGTATATTTTGGTTTGTCCATCTGAATTGATGTGACCAAATCACAAGGCAAATTATTCAGTAAGTGCATGAAATAAATGTACATTTTTTCATTTTTTAATGTATACATTTTTTGTAATAGCTCCCCTTAAACTAACTAAATTCTTTTGTCTACGCTGTGATATTTTTATTTATACTTTTATTTATATTTATGCGTATTTTTTAAATACTTTTATATTGCACAATTTTTATTTTATTTATTATGAATGAACTTTTCTGCTGTTTTATACTTCTCATGCTTTTATTTGTTGAGCTTTTATTAGTTTTTTTAATCATTTTTCTCTTCTTACTCTTTTGTTTTTATTTTGTATTGTAAGCACTTCAAGCTGTGTTTTAACGCATGAAAGGTGCTATTTAAATAAAGATGATTAGCATCAACACCACCACCACCACCATTATTATTACTACTGCTACCTGCGCTATTAGCTCAATGTAGCTAACAAGTCATAGAACGAAAAATCCCACCAGTCAGCACTGTTCAAACGGCATATCTAATCACATTGTGTTATCCGTAATAATAGACAAAACCATGTAACACACAGTACATTCTGAATCAGTTATGTTACGTCGAGAGGTAAAGAATCTTATTGTCTTTTTTTATTCACTACGTTCTTGAGCAAGAAAATGCAAGAACAGGAATAAAAATCACACATTTTATTCTTAATCTGTGTTTACTGACCTGAGCTGATTGAGCTCACATGCTCACTCGAATAAAATCACAGTGCTTCCAGTGATAAAATAAGCTTTTTGCATATTTTATACTAGCGAAAGTGCGGTGGAGCACAGAAAGCTACGCACTGATAGGTTTCCCTCTGACCAATGTGGACATGCAGATACTGGAACTACTCTGACAGCAGGACATGTTTAAGGGGTTGTCACTGAACTCTCAGGAGGGACTGGCAGTGAGATGCTTGGTTCAGTGGGGTTAAACAGGAGCAATGTTGGTCAGTGTTCTTCAACTATGATATCCACAACACTCACAGAAGGGCATATTGTGAAATAATGAGATGTAATTTATGACAATAAATATCATTTTGACTTTGCCTAAATGACATTGCCCAAAAGCCTACCGTGACATTAGGCTGAAAGAGCTGCTACACTTTATTATAGCCTACATCGTCAACAAGGTTGTCTGAGCATGTTTTAAGAGGGGAAATATAACCTAATAACTGAAAAATGATGTTTTGAACTGCAGCTCCCACAGGATGCACACATCACAGCCCAACTACAGCTAAGAGGAAGTCTGGCACACTATGTTCAGTGACACTCAAGCCAGAAAAAATTATACTCATCTTCTTGGCATAAAAGGGCTGGACCTCAACTTCCAGAGAATAATCACAGTTTAAATCACAGTCACAACACTGGTGAGAAAAATCGCAAATAGATATTTTCCCCAAACTGTCCTGTAACATACTGTCCTATCACTCAGCCCTAACAGGAGAAGTGGGAGCTCATATCTGAATTAACTCTGCACAGAACCAAGCTTCAGACAACAAACACGCCTTGACTGATCACCTACCTTTGGGATAAAAGGAGAAATTGTGAAAAAGACTTTTTTTACCCCCCCAAACAACAAACTTTTAGGAAGTTTGATAAACATTTATGGTGATAAGTGATGCGCTGAACTTAAAAGTTTTGACCAAAACTGAAATTCAAGAAGCACTCAGCTTAAAAAATGAAAAAGAAGTTTTATATATAATTCATAATATAGAACTTCTCATTTATATATAATTTGCTGTTTTATATGCTTTGTAAATAATGCAATAATACTGACATGCTGGGAAAGAGAACCGAGAGAGGACACAAGGACTAGTATAATTTTAAACAGCGTGCTATAGCTAATTGTAAAGCACCTTCGCTGTATTTACGGAAAACATCTCACTTTTTAACCTCTTATTCTCCAGGGTATATTTTGGTTTGTGCATCTGAATCCATATGACCAAATCGCGAGGCAAATTATACAGTAACTGCATGAAATAAATGCAAATTTTTATTTTTTTGTAAAAGCTGCCCTCAAATTAACAGAAAGTGTGTTTTATGATCACACATATTGCTCTATGCTTACAGTTTACTGCTGAAAGCCAAAAATCTTAGACGCTCTTTGTTTTATTTTATAAAAATCGTTTTTACAGAGCAGATCACTGAAGAAACGGCATCTGTTTATAGTTTATAGCCCAGATTTGTTGAAACATGGATCAACTTTTTGGAGTTCAGCTTCTTTTATTATAAGGGTGTAATATTACATCACCCGTCTGTTTGACTGGAAAGAAGACAGTTACAGCCTCATACGACACCCAGCTTCAGGGTGGAGCTTATGAAATATGAAAGTTATGAAGAATATGACGAAGTGCGTTTTGGAACCAAAGAGTTTAAGAGGTTAACATTAAAGCATGTGTAGATCCAGTTCAGCGGTCTGAAAGTTCTCTATTCAGCACACTTTAGTGTTAGTCATTCAGAGAAGAAACAACCATAAACCTCAGCAGTACCTAATAAACACATGTTTGCTGTAACAACTTTCAAGATGAGAGGAAAAAACATTACCAAAAGATGCGGAGATGTTATTCAACATTATTTATGTGATTTCCATTAAAGTTCTTCATTAAATCTAAAAGCTTGTAAAGACTACTGAATGCAGCTGTAGTGGCCTGTGTTTAAGCATTTCCCTGTTGAATGTGCCTGTGCTGACCAGCGCAGGAGAACGATGGACGCAAACAACATTTTTATTCATTACTTCCCACTTTCATCATTTCAAAGATCTGTTAAGCATTACTGGTGGTACTGGTGGCAACTGGTGGTTGGTTAGTGTAGTGGTTAACACCTCTGCCTTCTACACTGTAGACTGGGGTTCAATTCCCACCAGGGTAAACACCCTACACTATACCAATAAGAGTCCTTGGGCAAGACTCCTAACACCACCTTGGCCTACCTGTGTAAATTGATCAAATTGTAAGTCGCTCTGGATAAGAGCGTCAGCCAAAATGCCATAAAATGTAAAAATGCATTAGATTTTGACAGTTAATTGTAGCTCTTTTTAATCTTTTGCTTTTTTCCTACCGAAAGCTTCTGCCTATTTATATCCGCAAGTGCCATTTTCAAACAAACATTTTCAGCAGGCAAAATTCTAGTGCGCCCTTAGTGGCGATAAAAAACTGCTCGTCATTTTGACAGTGATCAGTGTTAGGAGACAGTAACACTCACCAAAATGCTAATGTTTTTACTAACAGGTTTATTGACAGAGCCCAGATATAAACCCTATAGACAATATCTGGTCTCACGTTAAACACAAGCTAGCTTGGCAATATTCTTTTCTTTCTTCAAATGAAGCCAGTAATGCTGAGTGGAACAACATAGACTCTTCTTCCTGTAAAAGGCTGTCTGCAAGTTTCAACATTTAAAGAAATCAAGTTGAAAATCCCATATTAACTAACTTTATCTATTTGTTTAAATCTGGCTAACCTACTGAGTAAAGATTTGTTGTTAAGACCATTAAAAGCTTAATCTTTTGCCTTTTAGGCTGGCTTAATTTTTCTGCACAGCAGTGCACACCCTCACATAAAACGCAGGGAAACAAAGATGCTTCCAGTTTGCACTTAATGAAAATCAGCTCTGCTCAAACTGCAGCAAAAACTCCAAATCCAGAGTCCTTTCTCCTTAGTGGCCGCACCGCTTCCACTACAAACACTGCGCAGTCCATGTTTCAGAGCAGGATCAAACGTTTCAGTGATTCAGGTCTAAGTGTGTTCATACAGCAAAAATGATTTGAATAAAATGTTAAAGTATCACATTTGAAGTTAAAGTGTTTCCTCCCATGCTCAGGTAAATTGCCACCTTGCCGATTTCGCCCAGTAAGGACTAATTGCAGGGCCTTCATCTCCGCACTCATTAGCCGTGTGACTGTACAGTGGGAAATGTGGGCCGCCTTTGGCAATATGATCTTGAGAGGGCAAATCAAGACATGAGGTTTCTGGAGAAAAAGCAGAGCTGGACAGTGTTTCAGCTGGGCTCTGTAACAAGCAGAACATGCACTCAATCCTAGAAACCCTGAAGAGGGGGAAAAAAAAAAAAAAAAAAAAAAAATGCACTCCGAGACAAACTGCTAAAGTATTTACCTACACACCAAATGTTTAGACTATCTGTTCTGTTTTTATGAGTGTGCGAGAGCAGAAGAACATCAAACACAACTGTGCCCCATAATTAAGATTCTGATGTAAAACACTCAAAACGTCTCCTTTAATGCCGCCTAGACAAAGCTGATTTTGTAGATTTTGAGGAAAATCTTAGTGATGTCTTGGTGTCTGCCTGCAAAGACATAGAAAGACACTTATTAAAGGACCAATATCATAAAAATTTGAGAAATTTTTCTCACTTTTTCTCATTGATGTACAACCCCAATTCCAATGAAGTTGGGACGTTGTGTAAAACAGAATACGATGATTTGCAAATCATTTTCAACCTATGTTCAATTGAATACACTACAAAGACAATATATTTAATGTTCAAACGGAGAAACGTTATTGTTTTTTGCAAATATTCACTCATTTTGAATTTGATGCCTGCAACACGTTCCAAAGAAGTTGGGACAGGGGCGTGTTTACCACTGTGTTACATCACCTTTCCTTTTAACAACACTCAGTAAGCGTTTGGGAACTGAGGACACTAATTGTTGAAGCTTTGTAGGTGGAATTCTTTCCCATTCTTGCCTGATGTACAACTTCAGTTGTTCAACAGTCAACGTTGTCATATTTTGAGCTTCATAATGCGCCACACATTTTCAATGGGAGACAGGTCTGGACTGCAGGCAGGCCAGTCTAGTACCCGCACTCTTTTACTACGAAGCCACGCTGTTGTAACACGTGCAGAATGTGGCTTGGCATCGTCTTGCTGAAATAAGCAGGACGTCCCTGATAAAGACGTTGCTTGGATGGCAGCATATGTTGCTCCAAAACCTGTATGTACCTTTCAGCGTTAATGATGCCTTCACAGATGTGCAAGTTACCCCTGCCATGGGCACTAACACACCCCCACACCATCAGAGATGCTGGCTTTGAACTTTGCGCTGATAACAATCCAGACAGTCCTTTTCCTCTTTGGCCCGGAGGACACGACGTCCATGATTTCCAAAAACAATTTGAAATGTGGACTCGTCAGACCTCAGGACGCTTTTCCACTTTGCGTTCACCTCTGGAATGTTCCAAACAGGTGTTTTTTTAGAATTCCTCAACTTTCCCAGTCTTTTGTTGCCCCTGACCCAACTTCTTTGGAATGTGTTGCAGGCATCAAATTCAAAATGAGTGAATATTTGCAGAAAACAATAAAGTTTATCTGTTTGAACATTAAATTGTCTTTGTAGTGTATTCAATTGAATACAGGTTGAAAAGGATTTGCAAATCATTGTATTCTGTCTTTATTTATGTTTTACACAACGTCCCAACATCATTGGAATTGGGGTTGTAGTTACTGTGATAAATTAAGTCACAATACACAACATTTTTCCAAACATATTGTGCATATCCACTTGTGAAACACTGACCAACTGGATGTGTCATTAAAAGAGATCGTTTCATTTAAAGAGAGCAAAATTAGTTATGTTTAACTGGATTTAGTGCTACACAATATACAAAATATTGAAGAAAAAGCATTACGTTCGTAGTTTTGATAGATTTTTTTTTAAATGTAGCACTACTGGTTATTTATTCTCCATTACAACCGATCAGATGTCTGAAAAAGTATATATTGTGATATGTTGTATATCATGAAATTTTTTGGACGTTATTCCACTTTTAGATTTTTGCCATATCACCCACTTTAGTGATGCATACCGTGTATTGTGAAAGTGTCTTGAAGTATCTTGATATAACATTTCTGCCATATGACCCTCCCCTACCTCCAAACCCTCTGGAAGTCTTAGATATGTCAGGGCAGCCTCATCAGTGGGTTGTCAGAAAGGTACTATATCAGAACTCTCTACCGAAAGAGTCAATGTGAAGCTGCTGCATGGTAAAATCTGTCACAAGCTTGAATGTCTTTTAGAAGCTTCAAATGTCTGCGTTTAATCTTCAACTACCACCTAGAATGACTACAGGTGTCCCCACTGGCCACCAGAGGAAAGGAGATTCCAGTCTTAACTTCTACACTCGCCAAACCAGGAGACCCTCAGACTTTCCCACGCTCAACAGGACATGACAGTGATAGTCTGGCCTGTCCCACAATTCACCTGCGCTCAGCAGCCCCTGCCAAGGCAACCAGCGGGAGCTGCCTGGCAGTAACGGCCACCAGGCTAACAGCCTGATGTCTTCCCTGAGCGCAGGAGCACAGATAAGCAGCTACTTAACCGTCTCAGTGCTCCCCGACGGCTGCGATTCACAGCTGGCCGTGAGCTGTGAGCGTTAATCACAGCGCTAGCTTCCATTAAGCACTCGCTCCCGCGCAGCCCGGCCATAATTGACAATGATTTAGTGGCTTCCCCGTCAAGCACCAGAGACATGGCAGAAGAAGCAATGATAAAAAAGACAGAGGAAGATTTTTATCTGGAAGGAAGCTATCATTACTATACCGCAAAGAGCAATGTGATCCGTTTGGCTGTAAGTAAGCCTGCCTGGTTTCCAACATGGTGGAACATTCTGGAAAGAAAACTGAAATGACAAAGGTATGTACTTTCAGAACAACTTTCAGACCAACCAACCAGTTTTTTTCCAAAAGAGTTCCATGCAATACCAAAAAAAGGTTCTATGGCTTGTAACTAAAGCATTTTTTTATTCTTAAAAGAAAATGGCCAGATCTAGTCCCAAAATCTGATAAAACAGAGCTCCCCAAAACAAACCTGCAGTGAGAAAGACAGCAGCAGTAAATTCATTACTAGACCAAGAAATGCTCAAAAGGTGTTACTGAGGAACATACAAAGGCTGCCACAGGCTATCCTGATCATTTCAGTCATGGTGTTTTTATTCTTCTTGAAGCTGGAAAGGTTTTGTATTAGACTTAAACATGAAAACAAAAAAGACAGACAAAACAAAACGGGCAGATTTGTGCTGTCGCTGAGGTAACATGTTAGCTGGTTAGCTTTTCTTAACTTAGCTTATCAGCCAGACAAACAGGACTGCAAAGCGCTCATATTCATGATCAGAGCACTGATGCAAAGCACTCATAGATAAACTATGGATTTTGTATTGCTTCATGAAAGTTTTCTGAAAGATCTTGCGTAAAATATGACTAGTCCTCCTCAGCATCGAATGCACGGTGACTCGCACCAGTGTTAGCGTCAGCATTAGCGCATCTGAAGGAATAGCTTCTGTTGCTAAAACTTCCCACTTATTAGACATGAAATTACCGCTTTCATGCCAACTGATTAAACAATTTCCCTGGTCTAATTAATTCAGACGTGGTTTTCAAAATCTATTTTTTCCACTTTAAACCGATCTACATTCATATTTTGTTGGTTTTCACTATTTATCTTCATTGAACACTGATCTTGTGAAGCTGGTTTATTTCTGAATGAAATGTTTCATTCAAAGCTTCATTGATTAAGTGTGCAATGTACATTCTACATTTATTACCAGAAAAACTGTTCTGTTATTATTAACTGTATTTATAAACTTAATAACTATTAATAATATACCTTATATACCTGCATGCATATATAAAACTTACCTATAATACACCTCTTTTATTTATATATATATATATATATATATATATATATATATATATATATATATATATATATATATATATATATACACACATACATACACACACACACACACACACACACACACACACATTATATACATACACACACACACACATATATATATAAAACAAACCATTAATAATAATATTATTTAACTACTGTTGGTGATTTCAGACCATGCCTTCGACTTGGTGGTAGTATGAGGGAAGACTGATTGAGAAAGGGTGGAGAAAATTCAATATCCTCAAGCAAAGGTCATAATCATAAACATCATAATGTCTACCTTGCATCATGAGTCAGTGCCATATACTGTTTATTGAAGTAGCCTAGTAGCCTGTGTGTGTGTGTGTGTGTGTGTGTGTGTCACTCCAGTCTTGGTGCTTATCATAATGCACAGATCTGACTGGCTGAGCAGCGTCATGTGTGACATTTACAACGCATGTGATTGGTCTGCGCGTGTACCGGGTCACTAAACCGGTACCATAATGACTAGAAATGATACACTGATTAAAATTGGACCACCCCATCAAAATTAAATGATGATCAGTTTATCAGTTATAGGTCCAGGTCCACAGAGGACAACGTCTGGGTTCGGACTCAGAGCGCAGACCGCCTATTAGCGACCTCAGCTTATTGCTTTAACAGTCTCCCCACAGATCATGCAAGTTAAAAAAATAAATAAATAAACATGGTTTCTTAATTTAAATGGTCAAAATTGATAGTCATTTTTTACTGTAATATCGTATTTATTAAACTGCCATATATTTTTTCTACAGACTTCTAGATTTATACTTTTATACTACTACAATTACTACTAATAATAAAGATAACAACTGTAATCTACTAAAAGTAATTAAGAGGTGTCAGTCACTGTCGTGGCGGAACATTTGTCTATCCAGAAGAGTAACTTGAGAGAGAAGGAAAAGTAATTGCAGAACATTATGGTCGCTCCATTTACCATTAAAATTGAACACACTGTGAAGGAAATCTAGCATTTTCAAATCCTGTTAATAAGTAAGTAAACAAACAAATAAATAAATAAACAAACAAACGGAGATGTTTGGACATGGACATGGTTTTGTTCTGACAGTGATATAAACTCTTGCCTTTGCTAAAGAGTCCCTTCTGTGAGAAGAAGTAACAGGGCTTCTGCTCCAGCTATTACTGCAATTACTGCAGCAAAATCGTCACTGCAGAACAGACTTCCTAAAGCCTAAAACACACTGTTGTGAGGAAAGAGGAGTGGAATTATCTTGAGATGGCCATGATCACATAACATCAGAGGCAGAGGAGAAAAAATGAAAACGCATGTCCCTGTTTAATAAAACAGGGGCCTGGAGTAGGAAGAGACCTTGAGAGTTCTCCTCCCGACTACATCAGGCAGCGCGCGTGTGATGTTGATTGGCAGGTGGTAGCCGAGGGCTGAACATGCTTCTCTCTAATGAAATGTTTATTCAGCCGCTCACAAATCCAATCGAGCCGCCCAGTCAGCTAGTAATTCCTGACCAGATTATGCATCACTTTCACTTTGAAAAACGCAATCTCGGATTTCTGAAGTCCTCAGGACAGTTGAGGTAGTCCTGACTCTAAAAGCGTTTCTGGATACGAGTGCTTTGAGGGGCAGAGACCAGACTGACAGACTGGGATTCAGTTTTATTAGAGATAAATAGAGCAAATGTGTGAATAATTGATCCCAAAGATCCAGCAAACGCTTCACTCTGAAATGGATACTTTTGGATCAGACTAATCTTTTTTAATATTTCTTGGTCTTTACAGCTGTGACCTCTTTCCTGGGTAAATTCCAGAGGCTCACTTCGAACAGTCCCAGGTGAACAGGTGCCGTTCCCACTCTGTGAAAAGAGCTGCTGCCCAAACGTAGACCTTTCAAACGCTCCTCCAGTGCATTAATGGAGCTCTTTTTTTCGCATGGCAGGAACGTCTCACATCGATTGTGTTTACATTAGTGTGTGTTGCCGCAGTCAGGTCCAGCGCAAGCGTCGATATTCCTGCAGCGCGTCTCGGCTCCGTGCCCACATCCGCCTCCACAGCATCCTGCCCAGTCGCTCCTAATCCTGCCTTAAAGCTCTGTTGCTCTGGGCCCTGACCCTGGGGTGTGGGAAACTAGCCTGGACACGCTACAGAGGAGAGAAGATGGGGGTGGGGGGTGCTGGGGGGGCTTCCACTCCTAGTATGATGGCCTCGGTGTGCACATCCTGAGCTAAAGTTTTGGGCACTCTTAGTGAATACAGGTTTTAGTGAATCCCAAAGTAAAAAAAACACGTCTTCTAAAAATACACTTAAACATTAATATATTTGTCTGCAATTTTAGTGCCCAATTTAAATTTAGTTTCCTAGTTTTAAATGTTGAAACAAAAATAACATAACATTTTTGCACAGGCCAGATTTCATGTTGCCCTGTGTGGCGCCTTATTCAAAAGAAAGTCCTGAAGCGCTCCTTATAATGTCAGTGTGAGTGAGCAGGGCTAAACAGTTGCATGCTGAGTAGGCGAATAGATGAAAATGTGACAGTTTGCTTTGCATCACAAAAACAACAAATTCAAAAGAGGATATTATTGCAGTTTACTTCCCAAATAGAATGTGTATATATATATAACCTGAGGAGTGAACCGCATGTTTTAAAACTTCTAACAGCGTTTATATACAGCCATATACAGTTATAGAGATGAAATCAGTTCAACTCTATAACTAATTGAAAATAGTACAAAGACGACAAATCTCAATTTGAAACTGAGAACTTTCACTGGTTTGTTTTTAAATATATGATCATTTTGAATTTGATGCCAGCAACGTTTCAAAAAAAGCTGGGACAAGAAAAGATATTTAATGCTAAAAAAAACCCCAAAACAATCAATCAAACAAACAAACAAACAAACAAAAAACCCTCATATACGATACATAATACTACTAAAAGTTTTGAGAATCCAGCGGAATCTTGCACGGAAAGGAAAAGGCTGAAACCTGTTGGGATGGCCGTGATATTTGGGTCACCAGTATCCACACATGAGACATTATGTAATAAATAAATAAATAAAAACAATAACAATAATGTTCAACTTACATAGCACCTTTCTCAGACCCAAGGTTGCTTTAGCTGAGCTTTAAAGGAGGACACAGGAGGAGAGGGACAGTCACAGAAAGAGTTTTGTTTGGGGGCCACGATGCTGAATGATCTGCCTCCATTTGTGGCCAGTCTAAATATTGGGACAACTAGACGACCTGAGCTTGATGACCCGTGTTCAGGCAGGGCAGTAAGGAGGCAGGAGCTCGGCTAAGCAAGCGGGTGCTAAACCATGTAGAGATTTGTAAGTTAGCCAGAGGACTTTAAACTGGATACAAAGCTGGGCAGGTAACCCGTGTAACTGATATAGAACTGGGGTGATGTGTGCTGACATTTTAGGGTGAGAGAGGATTCGAGCTGCTGAGTTTGGTAAACACTGAAGAGGGCAGATAGTTTTGTGAGGAACATCAATGAGAAGGGAGTTGCAGTAATCTGAGTGGGATGATATGAAAACATGGACCAGAGAGTCAGAGATCCAATTATCAGCTGACCTCCTATAACTTTGTCATTCAGCTTTCTTGACTATTAAAGAATCATCTACAGCTCTGCTCATCATCGTGGACGTGTCGAACATTTTAATGATTCCAAACATGTGAAGAAGCTTGCAACTAAAAAGTGCCCAACAGCTAAAGGTCAGAATGTCTGTACAGACCTCTGGCCTCTTTCATATCTCATAGAATAACGGATGAGGAATCAAATCAATTCCACAATGTCCACAAACAATGTCTGTCATCATTATAAATGATATACAGTTTTATTAGTATGTTACAAATATAATCACTTAAAAACACTGAACAACTGCTTGTTTTGTTACAGACCATATTCAGTCCTATTTGTGTAGAATTAGCTTCATCTTTGATTTGTATTTGTTTGATTTGTAGATTTAGTTTGTGTAGATTTGTGCAGCATAATATGTTACAAATGTCAGTCCTTCATTTTTTATTGTAGTGTATTCATAACATATGTAGGATTTTAAGAAAGGTTCTCTACGTGAGTCCAAAGGGGGGTCCAAAGTTTCCAGAATTTGTCCGTTTGGTGACGCAGATCGTAGGTCGGTTTTTCCAGGGGAAGCAGAGTTGCAGCTTGGGAAAGCCACTGCTCAACAGATGGCAGAGAGGAGCTGGCCCTTTGAATTAGGATACATTTTTTGCCAGAAATTAAAACATTAGAAACAGAAATTTGCCATCAGTATCAAAAATATGTTCCGCTCCTATTCCCAAAAGATACAGGGCAGGGGACGTCTGAACATCCTGTTAGAAAGATACTTTCTGCCGTGATACGTACTCTGTCCCAGAAAATGCCAGTTTTCTTACACTGCCAAAAGGCATGAGAAAACATTCCTTTTTCAGTTTTACACTTAAAGCACAAGTCAGATCTGTCTGGAAATCTTCTGTAGGTGAACAGGAGTAAAGTATGTCCTATTCATGAATTTAAAGTTAAGCTCGTGAACACCAGATGAGATTGGTTGGCCCAAGTCCCTTTCCCAAATTCCTCTCAGAGTGTCTGACGATGGTTTAACACTGTTTAGCAAAATGCCATGGATTAGTGAAATCAACCCTCTAGCCTGGTCCTTCTTAACTAGCAACACTTCAAGGTCGGTTAATTCCTTTCTGAATCTCCCGTCCTTATTGGTTGAGGTGATCCGGTGACAAACCTGAAGATATCTGAAAAACTCTGACCTAGGAAACTCGTATTGTTCTTGCAATTGTGTGAACGACTTGAGTCTTTTTTTTTTTTTATATTTTTAAATGTAGGACAACTGGACTTAACCTGCTCCAAGATATAAAACCTCACAAATATAGTGCTGCACATCACAAAAACATATTAAAGTATTGTGATGTTACATTTTTGCCATATAGCTTGTTATTATGTAACAACTCTAAACAAAGTGCACTATGATTTCTCATTAGGCTGAGCGGGATTTTTGCCAGCGTTCTGTAAAGTCTGTCCAACGTCCTAGTACACATAGTGGACAAGTCAACTGTACCAGAAAGGTAAAGTTAAAAAAACAAAAAGTCAACCACAACTGCAAGGTGAAAAATCTTCTCCAAGTGGGTGATCCAGTTCTCAATACATATCTAGAATCTGGAAAGTACGTCTGTATTTATTCTACTGCTTTAACCTCGAGCAGCATCTTATCTGTACCCAGAAACAATACAACAAAAAGTGTCAGCCTGCTTTAGCGTTAAAAAGGCAAGCGAGCCGGTGGGTGTGGATGGGAAAGCAGCTAAACAAGAGCTAAGCACACCCGTCAGTGCGCAGGCCGCGCAGATGAATGAACTGTCAACCGCTATTGATCCAACACTTTCATCCCAGTCATTCCATATCAGCTCAGCCAAGCCGTGACACCCTGCACTGTTTCATCTACGTAGAACGTAAAGGTTCATCCTGATGCGCCGCACATCCGTCCCCACTACTGTATAAAACACACTTAAAGACTCAGCAGCAAAGTCAGTAAAATAGCTGCAGTTTCCTAAACATGTCCTCGTTTCACAAGCCTCTGCAATCAATAGCGATGCCTCTGAATCCACCTGAGCACAAGACATCAAAGACGAGCCGAACAAAAGGCAGCCATCCTTTAGTGAAATTTACAGCAAGAATAGCAAATCCTGTTGAAAGGCACTCAGCGCACAACAGAACTGATGATCAAAGGGGGCCAAGCACTTGGCTGTAATGGATATTGGGAAAATGTTGATATTGCGTTAAGAAGGTCCACATCTGTTGAGTCTCGAGTATGTGCTCTCTGGGGTAGGTGCCATCTGCGAGCAATCAAGAGGACTGCCTCAAGGACCTAATATTAATCCAAACGCTTACAACACAATTTTCCTGGATTTCTCAGCTATTCTGATGGATTTCTGAAGGGAACACATTTTCCAAAATTTTCCTAAGATGGCATATGTAAAATCAAGCCTGCAAACCTGAGGAAAACATAATGCCTGACTGATGAATAAAGCTAATTAAAGGGGAAATCCACAGATTTTTTCAAATTTCTGCATGATTCAACGATTGAGATTTAAATAAAGATGGATGTAATGAAATCCAGTGGTGATGATAAACAGATCTTGTGATGTTTATAGCCATTTTATTCACTATCTAAAACCACAAGTAAGCCTACACATGCCTTCTGAGGTTTTATATGTAATGTTGATCATGGGAAAACAGCAGTAAATCTGAATTTACTTTGGGGACTATTTTGCCTTAGAAAACCCTGCAACTACCTCTCCACCCTAAATGCATTTTTTTCTTAAAAAGGTGGGTTAGTTGGCACCAGGCAGTGCATTCAAAACCATTTTATGCTGTAACTTTCTGTGAGGGAGCTTTTAGCGGCATTAAATTCTTCAGACGTCTGGTTCCTATCACCACCACTGTGTTATCACAAGTTTCTCCTGAATAAAGCATTTCACATCAAACCACTTGGTTGGTTTACATCTTTTTGTCATCTACATTTTTAATGATTTTTAGTTAGTTTTTCTTTTATGTAGTAATGTTTACTTTTAATGTTGCCAGTATTTACCACAATACACCTTTTACAACACACAGAGGAGGAAAAAAAATCGAATAAATTAACAGAGCAAAAATCCTCAAACACCTCCACCATGTGACAGTTCCACTTCTCCCTAATGCGTACTTACAGTATACATAAGAAAAGTTATCCCAAGCATGATTAAATTTCCCTTGAGAATAACTCACACTGGCTATCACCCTTTTTATTAAAGCTGTTTCATCTTAGCAATTTATCATATCTTTTATGATCTTAATGATTTATGCAGATTTTTTTTTATCTGTGGAATTCCCCTTTAATACGGAACAGAAAAGGCTCTCAAAGCATAACACATCGTTTTAACTTCATGACCATAACCTGGGAAGCTTAATATGCATAAAAAAGCTCAGTGTGGAAGATTCAGCTGCCTCAGAGTGAATATCTCCAGTAGAACTCACTGCAATTCATCTGAAGTAGGTGATTCATTCAGTGATGTGGAACATATAAGTAGCATTGTCCAGAACCTAATTCCCCTTATAAGCAATTTAAAATTCCTTGTGACCATTTTTGCTTTAATCATCATGACAAAGTTTTCAGTTTAATGTACATGTTTAACTTTTTACTTTTCAAAAAAAAGTGATTTTATTATATTAGTGATCAAAAATATCTTGATCTTAATACTGGATTTCTTAAAGCTTCACAGCACAAACATCACTGTGAGAGGACAAAGTGAATATCATTCAGAACGCTAATGATGTGACTAAAGTAAATATTGATATTTTGTTATTAGTGTCATGGCACGACTCAGTCTGTGTATATCTGTGTATAACTGTGTATATCCTTTACAGGCGAAATAACGGCTTTTCACCTTTCACATCTGTACAGTACACATTCAGACGGGAAAAATACATATGCAAAATTTTAACACCCCTATATTCTGCAGATTTTCTAAGTAAATGTCCTCTACAGCACGTGTGTCAGACTCCAGTCCTTGCAGGTCAAAACACTGCAGACTCCAGCACGGTGCCTCAGTCAACACACCTGATTCGGCTCATCAGCTAATTAGTAAGGCCTTCATTAACTGAATTCAGAGCGTTAGAAGAGAGTAAATGCTGATGTTCACAGCACTTTGGCCCCCAAACTAACACGCCTGTTCTGCAGGCAAACTTTATTATGGTATTTTCTGCATTTTTAGTGCATAAATTCTATTTATTTGCTGAATTTAACATATTAGAAAAACAAAATATACAATGAGATAACTTTTGCACAGGCCACATTTTGTTTTCTCGCCAAATATGTTAAAATCAGCCAATAAAGAGTAATTGTGCATTAAAATGTGCAGACATGAGCTCTATGTAGAGAACGTGTAAACCTATTTTCACTTAAAAAAATCAACAAAATATGTTGTTTGATCAGGATCGCCAAAATGATCGTAACTGGACGCATTTTCACGAGTATGCAAGGCTCAATTCTCTCTGCTCTGACACACCTGATTCCACCCATAGAGGGTCTCATAATTCTCTGATGAGCTGCACTAAACATGCCTCCATGAAAAAACTGGGAAAAGTGATAGATCCATGTTTAAACGCTCCTTATTGGAAAGTGCGCCATAACTCACATCACTGATTACTACAATTCCAACACTTCAAATGAATGTCATTATCATTGTTATTATCGCATCAAATCTCACATGTTTAATACATCAGCGTCAACCTTTATCCCAGTGTGCTGCTCCCTAGTGAACATCCTACACCACTGAACACTTCTCTTACCTTGTTGGACCATTTGTAAGCCTGGAGAAGCTGGCTGTACAGAGGGGTCTTGTCTTGCACTGGATCTAAGCTCAGTAGGCCACTATTATGTAAGGGATGGCTCTCTGACGGCCTTCCAACCAGATTGCTGAGTCGCTCCAACTCACTGCAAACAAGACAGAGACGAATTTTTATTTAATCTAACATATTACATAACCAGAAATGCTTCCTACATGTGAATAATATTTAGATGCAATATTCCAACACATATTACTCAATAAGAATTGATTAACTGCATGTGTGATACATTTGGATATAACTGTCATAAAAGGCTACATGGTAATGTAGAAGAAAATTCAAACACTTCCCTCACATACATCATAATCTTCTGACACATGCCTCAAAATAATGGTTTCACTGCAAAACTTAAGAAGCAAACTTCAGATGCCAAAGGGTTTTGGCTGATACACTACATTTGGTGTAAGGGGAAAATTGAATGAAGATGTGCTGAAAAAGTACATGCATGACAGGTTTGACTTATTTACTATCACAAATGGCTACATAGGAAATGTTGATGTTAAATGCATGAAATACGGCCATAATATTTTAACCACCTCCTTGTTTCTACACTCAATGTCCATTTTATCAGCTCCACATACTATATAGGTGCACTTTGTAGTTCTACAGTTCTACATTATAGACTGTAGTCCATCTGTTTCTCTACTATACATTGTTAGCCCCCTTTCACCCTGTTCTTCAGTGATCAGAACCCCCACAGGACCACCACAGAGCAAGTATTATTTGGGAGGTCTATCATTTTCAGCCCTGCAGTGACACTGACACTGTGGTGGTGTGTTAGCCTGTGCTGTGCTGAGCGAATCAGAAACAGCAGTGCTGCTGGAGTTGTTCCAACAACGTAGGAGTGGACACAGTGTTTAAAAACTCCAGCTGCACTGCTGTGTCTGATCCACTCAGACCAGCACAGCAAACACTAACACACCATCACCACCACGTCAGTGTCACTGCAGGGCTGAGAATGACCCACCAGCCAAAAATACCTTCTTTGTGGTGGTCCTGACCATTGAGGAACAGAGTGAAGGGGGGGTGCTGACAAAAGGTGGACTACAGTCTGTAACTGTAGGACTATGAAGTGCACCAATATGGTTAGTGCAGCATTTATGATGGACGATGAGCTCAGAAACTGCTCGGTCTAAACAAAACGGCGAAGCTTCGCGTTAGAGAAAACACCGATCTGTAAGATCAAACATGCAGTAAGGAAAGTAAGCGTACTGGACAGCCGATTAGGGTTTAGTTAGTCCGTTAGTCCAGACGCGCAGCTTTGTTGCTCTGACTGCTGGTCAACTCACGTTAAGTCGCGGTTCACTGACTGCAAATTGTCCTGAAACTCGGCGATAAACGCCTTTTCGCGTCCTTCAAGGGTTTCCTTATTCTTCATCCCATCTTTCAGTGAGTCGAAAACTCTGGTCAC
Organism: Pygocentrus nattereri; assembly: GCF_015220715.1. Classification (NCBI taxonomy): domain Eukaryota; kingdom Metazoa; phylum Chordata; class Actinopteri; order Characiformes; family Serrasalmidae; genus Pygocentrus; species Pygocentrus nattereri. The sequence continues at coordinate 11,109,765 of NC_051238.1, read as the reverse complement.
ACTGGACCTAAGAGCCTGAATAGCGTTAATCGCTTGAGAAAAAGCTTCTAAATTCACACCAACATTCATAACATCCGCCATGATTTCGCCGACTGTGAGAGCCGGCGCGCAAGTGACGTCAATCCTTAGCGGCATCCATGGGATTTGTAGTTTTAACGGGCGCCGCCGCCTGCAGAGCTTTACATTGATTTTTTTTTTTTTTGAAAATCGTAAATATTCAATTACAAAAGATCAATTACAAATTACAAAAGTTTCGCCTCTGGCCATGCGCGTGGCCTGAATAATCTCATGTTTATGTTTAACCACCATTCAACCCTGGAAGTAAGACCCAGTAGTGATGAGCAGTAATACTAGCACAGAGCAACAACACGGATCAGCATAAACTGCTGAAATGAGAGCAAAGCTGAATTTGAGCACACTCTTCAAAATAAATGAAGGCCCTGTTTACATGTTTACAGGCTGCAACTGTGTAAGCAGTTTTTTTTCCTATGTCAGTGCAACTTTTTTTCCTCACTAAATAAAAGCTAGTGCCCGGACCTGATCACGTTATGATATATATAAATAGTCAAATAAATCCAACTTAAATTAAAATGATTAAATTCTATAAAAAATAAAAACCACCTTTGTTTTGTACTCCACTGGGCCAGGTTACAGCATAATGCCTTTTAGTATGTACATGAAGCAGCATAGGATGAATATGACTGCGTTTATTTGAGTTTACGTTCATATTTCATGAACCTTCCCTCCCAGGTGCTCCAGCCTCCGTCATGTGACCGCCGTCCTGCCCCTTTAAGCAGGGCGGGCTGCCTGATCTCCTCCTGGGACGCTTATATGTTCCAAGCAGGCACATAAACTTTGTCACTAAGCCCAGGTAGGCTGGAGGCAGCGGGACCGCGAAGAGCCAGAGTACTTAAAAAAGCCTGAAAACAAGACAAACAGGAGAAAAGCGCCGAGACACTTAATAAACGTGGCTGCCGAGTAAGAGCGTTAGAGAGAGGGAGAGATTGGGAGATAAGATCCAGATCACGGAGGAGGAGAGAAGACAGGAGGACGGCGAGGGAAGGGTGGGATGCAGATGGTTGAAGCCTTCAGGACGGAGAGCTGAAGGAAAGAAAGCCGGAGCGATAGACATAACTGAAGGACGAGGCTGGAACTTCAACAAAAGAGAAAGAAAGCGAGAAAGTAGCGAAGCGTTTGAGGGGAAAATTAGCCTAGCCATGCGCGAGCTCCCGGGCTGAAGCGCTGGACGGAGAGGGACGATGGTGTGCGCGAAGTTGGGGTGGCTGAGAGGTGAGATGGCGGGGAGGCAGGACGAACAAGACTCGGGGTAAGTAACGTTAAAGTTAATGTGAAGTTCATTTGCTGCTTTTATCGCCTCATAACTTTTGATAGAGCCGTCTGGGTGGGCTGCATAACGGAATAGCCCACTTTTTAAAACGTTTAAATGCAGGCGAGGCGCATTCCGTGTAAAATACAGCCGGGATGTGAAAGTTTCATGAGTTGCTTTGATTTTAAATTCTGAATTTGAGTTGCTTGAGGCTACAGACCCTCCTCAGATAACCGCATAAGTAAGACGAGGCTGAAGTTGGCTTCCTGTCTTAATCGCTAGCTTCTTTTTTTCCAATTTTCCCGTTCCACCTTAAACGGTGCAGCAGTGCCGCTCTGGCGCCTCAGAATGTGAAGCACCAGAACGGAGCTGCTGCACCATTTAAGGTGGATTCGAATGAAGAGCTGATTTGAGCTTCGCTTTAATGGGGAGACTTTTATCATTTGATTATTAATTCTCATTATAGTACATATAGTTACAGTAAATGTAGTTACAGTGGGAGAAATGATTAGAGGAACTGTTCTCCTTCCTTAATCCCCTCAAGCTTATCTTTTATTTTGCTTTTGCCTGGCAAATTGTCAGCTATTTGTCAGAGCAGATTTCTATGCTCTTGAGTATTATTTTCCTATTTCTGTGAGTTTCCTGTCATATCTAAAGATAGCAAAGCGTTTGAGATTCATCCTGTTTAGCTGAGCCTCATGGGAATATCACCTCACACCGTTTGAGTTTCTTCTGTCTTTAAAGCATCCCAATACATAAAAAGGAAAATTGTAGTGCCTGCACGCTTCCTCACGTTTCATCTTCATCTAATTTCTTAGACAGAAAATCACGGATGAAAGCCACTAATGATCAAAGCCACCGCACATCTACAGCATGAGGACGACCTGTGGACTTCGCAGCCGTTCACACGAGGAGATATTCACCTGAACCTCAACTGCTATGTCGCCGTAGGTTGATGAGATCCGTTCACACTGAGAAAAACTTTTCAAGTGATTTCACATTCAGTTTCCATCGCCGGCCACTTCGTCCAGAAAGGAGAAAGTGAGCGCGGAGAGCGGATGGTCAACATCCCGAATGATGAGAGGAGCCCAACATCCATGCTGATCTTGTCCGCACGCTGTCCAGCTGTGGCAACGCTTGCCTTTCCATGCCCGCGGTCGTACCCAGTGCCATGCTCTTACAGGCGTCCCTCTTCCTCCACTGTGTCCTCTTGACTCTTGGCCAGTACGACATATGTAAGTCGCTGGTCAGCACAGACGATGGACCCACATGGGAGTTTTACGCCTGCCAGCCCAGACCCATGCTCATGAAGGACTACATGCAGATCAGAGTGGACCCTCCAGACATCACCTGCGGGAATCCGCCCGAAAGATTCTGCACTTTGGTAGGTGTGAGTTCAGCACGTGGGGTCAGCAACTCTGTTTTATACCTTGTTTAACTCCTTAAAGCTGCAGGCTTATTATTCAGTTATTAATCTTAGACCTAACTACTTACAAAGTGCTATCTAGCTTATGAGAGTTTAGGGGTTAATGTAAAAGTTATGACCTTTTTATTTGTAATTTCAGTTTTTAAACAGCACAAAATGTGTTTTCTGGGGTGTGCAGTTATATAATGCAGCGATGGGGTTGCTCTCACCAACAGGTGCTGCTTACCTTGGACTGTGGCTAATTCTTAAATGAATTGTGAATCAAATGCATTTAATGCGTAAATGAGTCCGCTGGAAAACATTTACAAGAGGCGTAATGATGCTACATATTAAACCAAAGAGAATGAACTTAACATACGCAAGGCTGTAGGCTTATTCATGTAGTTGATTAGCCGTAATAAAAGCAGAATGTGTTGCCTGAACCCCTATAAAAATGATTTGGAGAGGTTTTTTTTTTTTGAATGGAGATTTAAAAAAAATTTATTTCAGAAGCTTCTAGGCATGCTACACATTAAACTACTATCCATGTAACATCGTAAACCATCCCTAAGGTCCTTAAGGACCTTAAAATAGTTTATCATGGTGCACTACAGACAACTAAAATAAGAAGTGTATTTAAGATAGGACTTATAGGTTGCACTAACATCATAAAATATTATGGATGCACAGTGATATGGTAATTATATCCGTATCAGCAGATGTCTCTTTAAGAAAGTAATGTCGGCATCGGACAGATGTTTAGCTTTCAAGCTGGTAGTCAATGTTTAAGCAGTGCTCGTCTACTGAGGTAAATATCTGTGTTTTACAGCATTTGAAATAGAAATAAAACCATATAAATAAACACTTTGACTCTGAACTTCTGCTCCAGGTATATTTAGTCCCAGTTTCTACCTTATAAATGTTTATGTATCGGCATCAGCAGATATGTGCATGTAAATATCAGATATCGCCATTGGTTCTCAGTTCTGCATCGGTGCATCCCTAGAATATGGGACTCTTATGTTCCTAAGCTAAATCTACTGATGTTCTGCCCCTGAGGCTCCCACCCCAGTTGCAGCGTTTGTACCCAGTGTACATGGGTTACTTACTGAGCGTAAAGAGGTTAAGGTTTTCTCATACAGGGCACGGTCTGTAATCATCACAGTTATGATACTTAGTAGCTCTGATATTTGTGTGCTGGTTTTTTGCCTTAAATGTTTTTTTTTCAGTTCTGTCCATGGTGGTGCAGTTGGAAGCTTGTGTTGGAGATGCGCAGCAGCGAGAGGTTTCATGTGTGGTTGGGTTTTGGCACCAACACTCTGAGATTGTTCCAGCATGCATCATTTGATCTGAACCTGTTTCTTTTCAACTTTCCACTAACCTGAACAGTGACTCAGTATTGCACAGATTTAAAAACCCACACACTTAATAATGAAGGTGCCTAAATGGGTTCTTTGGAGCGATAACATGGAAGAACCACATTTGATCCCCTAAAAACCTTCTCTGAATGTTTTTATGGGTGGTTTTGCACCTTTAAGAGTGCAGCTTTGCTCACCATGTGATGTGACTTTGCAGAAATCACTCAACTCCACGTTACAGTTTGTTTTCCGCGCTGATCCGTAATTCGATTCCTTTGTGTTTTTGCTTCGCTGGTTCCTCTCGCACTAGCACAGGTTGGTAGCGGAGAGCGGTTAATCTCCATCAAAGATTCGACCAACTGATGCTTTGGGCGCCGAGCCAGGGGTTTGATTGCAGAATAATCGGATGGAGGATTTGTCCAGCTGGGCTGCTACTATGCGGTGGGCCGCAGACAGAGCGCAGTGTGTGACAGGGTGCTAATTCACACGTGTAGAGCCAAGCGTGGGGGTAAAAGGCAGGGAGGACTTGAGCATCACTTGGGAAGCGACGTCACTCTCTCACCGGACACCATGTGCCACATGGGCGGGGGAGGGTTGGACACTGAGCAACTGGGCTGTGATGGGCCTTGGAATGATGCCACCGAATCTGTGTTGTAGGTTTTTTTAGGGGGGTAAATGGGTGTCGTAGTCTCAGTAATCGTGTAATTATGTAATTACATGGCTAATTAAATGCTTACATAATTCATTACATTTGCAGTGAATTTACTGTCTGGAGTGGAAAAATTGAGTCTGCGCTTTTTACTTTTTTTTTTCATTTGTTTCAATGTCAACAAATGGAAAAAATGTAAGAAAAAAAAACTTCTGCAAAAAAAACCAAAAAACATTTTAATCTGATTTAAATGATAGTAAAATACCTCCTACCTACGAGTACATACGTGGTGTGGATTGAAAGTTTAGTATCTGCACAGATATTTTCAGCTTGTTTCATCAACCATGGGTGAGTAATCATTAATATCAATTTACGAATTACAGCATTTACATGTGATGTTTTTATTCCCCTTTACTTTCAAAACAATGGATTGTTATGGAGCATTAATGAGCCATCAGACTACAGTAGAACATATTGTCCAATGAGATCTCCCACAGTGCAGTATAGAGTCTGAGGAAAATACTCAGCTGAAGTGTCTCCCTGATCCATTTGAGCTGTAAAATTATGAAACATTTTTATATGTAAAGCTTGCTGACTTTGCTTTGGAGCTCACCCTTTTCCTACATGGTTAGCAGTCTGAAGTTTCTTCAGCAGGATGCAGTTTCAGTATGTAAGTTGCCATGAACCCCTCAGCAAAAAGCGCTCGCAAGCAACTCTGAAAACAGGAGTTTTGTTAATCATTCTAATGTTATTTAAAATGTGATTTTCATTAAAGATTTTCAATAAATCATGGCTTAAAAAGCACATTAGTTAAAAATAGAGTAGAAAATTGATTTAAGTTGTGGCCATGGTGGTGAAGTGGGGCCAGTATAATCTTCATTAAAAACATTTAAAAAAATCGTCTGGATGGGCGAAAGGGTAAAAACATTATAGCACGATACTTCAAAGGCATTTTCACAGCATGCATCACAACATTTATTTTTTATGATATTTAATGCATTGGAATAGATTAAATAGATCCTGTGATGGCTCTTACAAAAATACTACAATAATAATAACAACAACAATAATAAGAAGAAATTAACAAATACAGTTATTTTTATTCAGTGTTTTACCGATTGCATCGCACTATATCCAATTAAACAGGCTTTCGTATTGAAACATATTTAGTCTCGTGTATATCTATATAAGTACTGACAGTGTCTATGATATGCTCAGAAAAGTGTATTGTGACATAATTTATCCCGATAATGATAAAATGTTGTCATATTGCCCACCCTAATGCTGATTAATGTTAGAAGTGCCAATAGAATATTGGTTCATCTGGTACACCAGTTGAAACTGAGTTGTTACATATATGTTATATAGTTGTTTTATTTATATATATATATATATATATATATATATATATATATATATATATATATATATATATATATATATATATATATACACACACACAATCACAATCGCTGCTGTTGGAAGAAAACCTCGTATCTCCATTTTTTTTTTCAGTTTTTGACATAATTTCGAAGGACCTGTTGCTCTTTTTCATGATGAATGGAGTGAAAGAGATGGCCCAAAATCACTTGGAAAGATGTCTGGTTCCATTGACTTGCATTAAAACTACAGTATGTTTTTTCTTTCTCCTGTAAAGTTATAATTTTGGAGATATGAGTTTTTTTTCTGGCAACGGTGGAAAAAATTATTATTTATATATATACACACACACACACATATATATATATATATATATATACATATATATATATATATATATATATATATATATATATATATATATATTTAAAATGTAGTGTAAGCCTAAATTTAACTAAAGCAGTAGGCAGTTTTTGATAAGTATTCTAGATTTATGAGCTATCTCCACATCTAGCCCACTAGTGCAGCAAAATTACTCCTTTAAAATGAACAAGCTCAAACTTTAAAAGTTTCTGTGCACTTTTTCACTTTTTTATTCTGATTACTTTATCAAAGCATTGTGTCTTTTCTAGTAACAGTTGTTTTTTAGGTGCTTAAACATTATATATACCACCAACTTTTTAAAGCTTTACTACAGATCCTTTAAAGTTTGGAGTTAAGTTTCTGTTTTGTTCACCATCTTTGGTAGCTTCCTCCTTTCAGTCTGATCGCTGTTTCAAATTTCTTGTGTTCATCGCGATTCACACTCTGCTTGCTCATTCAGAATAACCCCGCACAAGGGTTTTATTTTCATGCATACTAATAAGACAAGGCTTTTTTGCATGTTAACTTGAGATGGCTTTGTGAGCAAAAGACAGTGGGAGAGGTGTTTTAGCAAAGGGGGAGCAATGTCAGCACTTTTCTACTGCGATTGATAAAAGCTGACTGTTCATCTCATGCTCAGACCACTCTGTGTTTATATGTATAGTTGGAGGTACAGTGTTAGGGGGCCAAGCACTTTTAAACTGCTGAGAACTCCTGGCACTCACAACTTCAGATCCATTCCACCCTAAGAACCTCTTTATTCAATATCCATCCATCATTATTCTTTATGCTCATTCTGAGACATACCATACCACTTGGGACAGCCAGCCATGCTTGTGCATAAAAGGAGCATCCAGGACAGGCCAATTCCTTAATGAGCAAGGATGGGGTGAGGCTCATTAGGTATTCTAGGTAAATTTTAGATGTTTCACCTTTTACGATGCAGTATATCATCAAAAGTTTCACAGAATCTGGAGAAATCTCTGTGCATAAAGGGAAAGGTCAAAAACCAGCACTGAATGCCTGTGGCCTTTGATGCCTCAGATGGCACTGCATTGAAAACTGGCATGCTTCTGTAATGAGTATGACTACATGGGCTCAGGAATATTCAGCAAACCCGTGTCAGTAAATGCTGTTTTTCTCTGTGTATGCAAATGCAAGTCAAGACTTCACTATGCAAAGTGGAAGCCACATATCAAAAAAGATCCAGAAATGCTGCAACGCTGCTGACTTCTCTGGGCTAAATCTCATGTGAGGTGGACGGATGCAAAGTTGAAATGTCTGATATGGTCTGATGAGAAATTTTGAATGTCATGTTTTCCAGGCAAAAAGGAAAAAGACCATCCCAAATGTTACAAATGCAAAGTTCAGAAGCCACGATCCGTCATGGTATGGGGTGTTAGTAGGTAACGTCTGTGAAGACTGTGAAGGCACCACCTGCTGAAGGGTACATACACATTTTGGAACAACATATGCTGCCATTTTTTCGGAGATGTCACGGCTTGTTCCACTAAGACAATGTCAAGCCACACTCTGCATGTGTTACAACAGCATGGCTTCATAGTAAGAGAGTTCGTAGTAAGAGTGTCTCCCATCAAAAAAACGTAGCACATTTTGAAGTGCAAAATACGACAACAATGTAGACTACAGGCTGTTGAGCAGCTGGAGTGTTATATAAAGCAAGAATGAAAAGAAAATTCACTTTCACAACAACAGTTGGAATCCCCAGTTTTAGAAACATTTTGCAGGCATCAAATTTAGAATAAGAGTTTATATATCTACTCTGTAGACTGGAGTTCAATCCTCACCTGGGTAAACACCCTACACTACACCAATAAGAGTCCTTGGGCAAGACTCCTAACACCACCTTCGCCTACCTGTGTAAAATGATCAAACTGTGTATATTACAAAACCAGGAAGGTGAAGTAGTTAACATAGTAAATATGTTTTCTTTATGTTGTATCTGTTTTCATTTGCATTTTGTGCTTTTTTTCCCCACATTCACACGTGTGTGTGTGTGTGTGTGTGTGTGTGTGTGTGTGTATGTATGTATGTATGTGTATGTGTATATATATATATATATATATATATATATATATATATATATATATATATATATATATATATATATATATATATATAGTGTATGCGTGTGTGCATGCGTGTGTGTTAAATATAAATGTATTTATATTTATTTAAAATATTTAATATTTTTGCTAATATATGCCAGTTCAGAACCATTGGTCAACTGTACTTGTGCACGATAAAATTTGACCTCTGCAATTAACCCATTTGTGCAGTGGATGATGGACAGCCCTACCCATGGCGCCTGGAGAGCAGTTGGGGGTTAGGTGCCTTGCTCAAGAGCACTTCATTCAAGTTCTGTTGGACAGGGCTGGTTCCTTAACCTCCAGCCAACAACAGCCCCCCCTTATATCAAATATATGTTTGAAATTCGTATATTGGTGGATATCCCTGTGTTATCAGGTACACTTACATTTACCACCAAGTTCACAATTTTTTACTCTCTGCGAAAGTGAAAAGGTTGTGGTATTAGTGAACCCAGAATCTACAGTTTCCTGCGTGTAAATATGACTGGATCAGCCGTTTGAGTACATTTACAACTCTGACTGTGGTATTTCCCATTCTTCTGCCACCACTTTAACACAGCCTTAGTTGTGGTCAAGTCTCACCTGCTAGCTAGGCCTCCCCATCACATGATGCTACCAGGCTGGAAGGCTGAAGGCACATGCTTCATCCAAGACTCGTGAAACGCCACCACATCTATTCAAACTGCCTCTGACGTAGCAGTCATTGGACAGCTCAACACGATTGGAGGAGAACACTAAATACCAATTCCATTACATCAGCTAGAAGATGCTTGCATTGGAGAGAGGGAGGACAGTTATGCTTTCTTGGATTCCTGGCCACAGATGGCTGTGTCATTGCCAAGGAACACACTTGTGAACATCATAGAACTGCTGTTGCATTTTAGTGGTCTCGAGGCCAAGAGGGAGAAAATTGTAGTAATTAAGGCAAACTTTGACATCGTAGATCACATGAGCAGAAAAATGAGCAAGAGGGAGTTATTCAGACATAAGGTACTGTGGCTGACATGCAGTTTCAGGAATAATAAAGAAGCTCTAATATTGATACTTCATGTTATATGAATGGTTTTATAGGATGGTGGAATTATGCATGCGTAATTAACCAGGCACCCAATGTCTGATGAGACAGTAACAAGGCTGGAGGTGGGAGCTCCTCCCCCTTGCAGAGAAATGCAAGCCGTGCATTTGATAAAGTACGCTTGCTACTCCATTAAGCCACTATTAAAGTGTGTACAATTGACGTCCCCCCTCTTGTCCCTGAAAGCGAGTTAATTGATCAAGCATAAGCCCCTTCAGATTCAGTAACTTCACTTTCTTTGGAGAAGCTTTCCGGCTCATTAAAGATTTAGAGGAAATTTCAGTCACTCAGCGCCCACAGGAGATGCCGTTGCATTTTTACTCAGCGCTTTGCTTTTTCCCGAATGTGATGTTAGCCCCTGCTGGATGCTCGCATTGTATGTACGGCTAATGAGGGGTAGAGAGAGAGAGGGAGAGAGATGTGAAGAAAGCGTGAGAGAGAGAGAGGAGAGTGAAGGGAGGATCTCAGCTTAGGTAAGCAGAAAGATGAAGCCTGACCTGATGCTGCATGCACATCTGAGCATGCAGAGAGAGGGTTTGTGTTTGCCTGGTCGTTTCATCTGCTTTTGAAGTCAGATGCGGCTACCATTATTGATGTTGCGCTAGAGCTTCTTATTTGAATGGAGGTGCGTTCCTCGGCAGCAGTGCCATCTGAGGAATAATCCTGATCCATATTGGAGTCGCCCGTTTAGAAATGCACCAACAGCCCGAGCTAAAAATAGCAGCTCGAGTAACTGTACAGCAGTGCAGTGCATCATGGGAAAGCAGAAACATTTGGTCCAGATTTTGGGAGCTTTTTGGCGGTGAACCAGAGAACACTCCTCACGCGTGGTACGATTTGAAGGGCCAGCATTTGTGTAGTTAACGTCGTAAGCCTGGTCCAGCTCTATGGCCAGTTTTGTCCTGTTTTTTTTTTCTCCCCTTCATGAATTTTTCATGAGTCCAGACGACCTGCTCCTCCCTCCGCCCCCCCATCACCCCTTTGCATGGTCCCACAAGGGGGAAGAGCCCATCCTGTTGTGTTTGTGATGGTGTGCAATAATCCCCGGCTGCTTGTTTTCGTGCCTCCTCAGGTCTTTGGGGATTTTTCAAATTACCAGAGCTTCATGTTGTAATCCACGGTCCCGTCACTGCCCAACCTGGTTACTGTGTGTGTGTGTGTGTGTGTGTGTGTGTGTGTGTTGGTTTTTTGGGGGTGACTCTTGAGTATCAGAGCATTTTTTCAGTCCCAATAAATGAAAGTGGTTAACTTTTCCACAACTGCAGTTACTCTACTCCAACTATTATACTATCTTAGAAGAATCTTCCCTTGTGAAAAAGAAGACTTAAGTACATCAACATTGAACTTGAAGAATATAGCAAATACTAAGTGTGTTTACGTAACGTATTTTATGGCAGTACACCTAAAATGTATTTTTTTAAAATTATGCTTTATATTGTACTATATTGAAATACAGTTGTATAAATGTATTTCTTACAATACTGAAACACAAATAAACGAAAGTGTGTTAAATAAGTATAGTATTTGGTGTGTTGTTTAGAAGTATATTTTTAATATTTTAAACAAATAACTATGCTTTAGTACATTTTGTAATATAACTAAAAATAGCAATCAAATATGCATATCAGTACATGCAAATGTATACATTTGAATATGTATCTTATGTAGTAGAATTTGTCTGAACAATTACTCAGGTTCACTTTTTTGCCTCCAAGTTGTTTAGAACATAAAATCACATAAAGCATTGAAGGTGCATTTCAACATTACTTAAATCAATCAAAAAAATAAATAAATAAACACAGTACTGTGCGAGAGTCTAAGGCGCCCAAGACGCATTCTCAGAATCTATTTATTTGTGTAGTTTGTGTTTATTTGCTGAAAAGTGTTAATATTTGAATAAACAAAATGTATAGAATATTAATTAATGATTTATATATATATATATATATATATATATATATATATATATATATATATATATATATATATATATATGTATGTAATCATAGCTTAATTACAAGTTGAATACACCTGTTTAAAGTAGTTCCAAATGAAAACATATAGTATATATTAAAAGCATGTTTCAAGTATAATCATTAAAAGTATGTAACCCATGTATGTGAAAGTCTGTGTTTTAAACCTTCTTTGAAATGAAAGAGTATACCGTACTGTTACTGTATTTAAACACTGTAAAAAATGTAATCACATTTTTGGTGATAGGAACCAGATGTCCAAAGTGTTTGACGCCTCTAAAAGAGAAATGGTTATGAATATGCTGCGTGATGCCTGACACATGGTTCTACACTAGTTGTGAGATCACATTTTGGTCATTCGTAGTTTTTGAACCATGTTCATGGCGGAGAGGAACATGCAGAACATTTAAAGGAAATATACCCCACAAAGAAAACATTGTTTTATAGCTGCTTTTTGTGATGTGACAAAAACAAACACGATTTTATATATCCACCTGTTCAGTGGACATAGTGGTTAGATCTAACCTGTTCATGTTGAAGTTATAAGGAGTGCTTCAGCCTGGACTGTCTTGAAGAAGCAACAACGTAGAGCAGCTAAACAGAACAGAGCTCATTCACATGTATGTATGTTAAAGGCATAGTAAGAAAAAAGGCCATAGATATAGCATAAAGTATATCCACTGTACAGTATGAATGTGTAGTACTCTTTCCTGACTTAACCTATGGGTGCATATTGGAATTATACAGTGTATATATGCTGTTTTCAGAGAAGCGTATACTGTAGTATTCAAACTTGAAATTAACATATTGGAACTAAGTAGTAATTTTTATGACCAGGAGTGTTCTGCAGCTTCGTGGACATCACCATTGAGCTCACAGTGAGCTTTAACAGGCTTTAAAGCATCTAATGCATCCCAGATCATCAATATGAATGCACTTCAAATTCCTTAATGCTCCACTCAGAAATTGCTGAAACAGCGCCATGGCTGTACTCGCGCTGTGCATGCTAACAGAGAGCACAGAAAACGTGGCTTCGGCTCACCGTAGCGACTGTGTGCTTGTTTTTTGAGTGTTGATTTCCCTTGGACTCGAAATCCAACCTGCTATTGCAGAGAATTCTTAGTAAAGTTTTAATCCTTATTTATTTGACCCTATCCGTCTTATGCAATGTGTCTCCGGTGACTTTGGTTTTCTACTCATTAAAGGGCTATTCCATTTTTCTCCTAAATTTCTGCATAATTCAGCAGTTGTAATGTAAACCGGGTCATTCAGAGTGTTTTAATGTGAAATGGGGCATCATAGAGAAACTTACCAACTTTAATTTCTTCGCAGTGCTGGTGCTCTGAAAAAGTGTTTTCGTGGGGCGTGGACTATCCTGCCTTACAGCACTCTACATACACCTCTCTAAAATAAATGGATTTTAAAATACCTGTTAGACTAAAATCATATACCTCAGCGATTATAAAACAATGTCTTAGCCATTAGGCAATATAATGTTTGATATAACCATTTCGTGTAATGTATCTGTCAATGTTTTGGGCTTTTAGAGGCATTAAACACTTAAAATGTCTCGGTTTAATACCACAGCTGTGATGAGTTAGTTAAGTTGCTGTAGAACAGAGCATTTCAAATCAAATAACTTTGAATAAAAGTGGCCCCAGATTGTATATATACACATACACTGTAGTCCGGGGCCAATTTTATACAGGCATTTTCAAATTGTCAAAAACTGGAAAGCGACAAAAATGGAGATACGAGGTTTCAGACAGCAGCGATACTGATAAGGAGTGTATGTATTGTATGTATCTTGTGTATCTTGTGTATCTCTCCATTTTGATCGGTTTTCAGTTTTTGACATTACACTACGTCTAAATTTCATGATGAACAGACTAATAGAAATGACCCAAAATGACTTGGAAAATATCCTGGTTCCATCGACGTACATTAAAAGCTTTTAAAGTTATTATTAGGTTTTATATATTATGCAAGGTTTTGTATCTCCAAGCAATATATGTGTAATGTGATACAACAACCCTTCAATTTCTATAAGAACCATAATTAACCTCTGAACTCTTTACCTAGAAGAGAGAAATGCACAGAGAACTGTCAATATTGCTTTGTAACCCTAACAAGATAAGAGACATAAATGTAAGCACACAGTGTCTTGAATGGCACTAAACGATGTTTCATGCCACAATCTCTCAGGTCATTTGTCTCATGTAAGCAGCCCATACACTGGGGACTGAGGAAGTGCTGCTTTAATTTTCGCTGAAATGCAAGTGAAACATCCCTGACTAAGCTCACATTCAGCTGAACGGATTAACTTTAGCAACACTAGCCACTGCTAGTCAAATGTGTCATCACATGGGATTAGAGCTTCCTGTGTGCTGTGGTGTGTGTAAACACTTAATATTGATCTGTGTAATGATGGTAAAAATACAGTGGCTGAGTTGTGCTTGGTCAAAAATATTGACAAAATTTCTGTCTTGTTAGGTCATGTCCTTTACATATGAATCAAGCAAAATAAAAATTTAAAAAATCTCATTAAGATTTAATTAAAAAGTCAAACGTAGAGACTTTCTTGTCTTGCTAAACAGTTAACTCCTAAAAATGAACAGCCTGTTTGTTTCCTCCTTCTCATGACTGCATAACCTACTTATGGATTAATTCATAGTAGTTACAGAATAAAAAGCCTTAAGATTTATAACTAAAATAATAATCCTAGATGTGTACATATTAAAATCCTGTCCTGGCTTTCTGAGGGTGAATGAGGGCTTGGGCATGTGCTCTTTTCTGGCCCGCATAATTAGGTAGCTGCATCCTGCTGTAGCTGCTCACCGGCAGCTGCTGTATGCCTGCAGCCCCAGAGGGACACGCCTTCACTGTAATTAACTCACACAGCAGAAAAAAGAGGGCCACCTCTCCAGGTAGAGGACTAACTGTACACTCTCCCTCAGCATGGCGCCTGCAGCTCACAGCTAAAGCTGCCATCAGTCCAGTCCTTCAGACAGCCTCAGACTGATCACACTTTATGAGACACTGTAAGTTTAAGAGCCATTCCTAAAGACCTGCTCATAAACCGCTGATAGACAGAGCACTTTTTAGGCTGCTGTAAATGTTGTATCGAGCGCAGTCAGGGACAGACAAATGGGGGCGGGGGGGGAGGTTGGGGGTGTCTGTATGAATGATGAAGCATATGTTTATTATAAGGATGCTACTGGCTCATAAAACTGCCTGTAAAATTGTCTGTTTATGTTGCCAGAAAGCTTTGAATGGATACCATGACCATATTAGACTGAGCTGTTTTAAAGGAATATTTTTTTCACTCCTTTTATCGTAAATGTAGTCACTCAAAACATGTTTGGTGTCTAAAGTTATCTTCCTTATTTTCCCACTGGAGCCACGAGACCAATGTAGCTAACAAGTAATGGAAGCTTGTCATGTCCCCTAGAATTTTTTTCAGAATTGTGATATACCGGTAGACCCCTCCAAGATACCAGGGAGGTCATCAAATACAGAGTATCATCACATAGTTCTTTAAAAATACAGTGAATAAACTATGTATACAGTTGCATATGCAAAGGTTTGGGTATCCCTGGTCAAATAACATTTTGTTGAGTTTAACACTTCCTCTGCAGAGAACACACCTTTGTACATTTTAATGCACAATTACTGTTTATTTGCTCAATATAACATATTGGGGACGTGTTCATAACATAAAATATCATTCAAAACATGAAATATGGCCTTTGCAAACATTATGGCACATTTTATACGGTATGTTTTTTTTTTTCCAATGTGTTAAACTCAGCAAATGCGTTGTATAGTAAAATGAGCAGAAAATGCCATATCTGAGTGTGTGCACTATAGAGGAGGTGTTAGACAATCAACAAAACGTAAATTAAATGGATTGTTTTGCAGTCTGTTCACATTGGTCTTCAGGAAATGCACTTGATTGATGAGGAGTTTGTTTATAGTCTGTTAATTCATATCCAAATAATCCATGTGTGATTGAATGCTTTGCAAAGAAAAAATTGCAAATGCAGCACTGTGCAGACATTTTTGGTTAAAACCATTTATATTAGCAGTTAGTGTGTTTGTGCTTATAAGAACACCAGATAATATTCTTTGTTTTTATGTTGATATTGGTGTTTTTCAGTGCAAATAGACACTTAGAGTCCAATAAAATAGATTTTTCAATCTACTTTTTTCAGGTGCCTGAAACTTTTATGCATTACTGCTTTTCTATAGAAATGTATAAGAATAGTGTTACAGAGTAGTTCTGTAAAATAACAATAAATACTGTTTGGACTCTCATTCTTTATGAAATCCCAATTAGATCTACTTTTGATTATTAAGGCTTGAGGAATGTCATAACAAGTTGAGTGCATATTTTTCCTTGCAAAAATTGGCAAAAATGAAACGACACATTGGAGTTTTTATATTGTTGTACATCTTTTATGAAGCTCTATTCAGGGTCAATTCCATAGTCTTTACTGAAATATGATGTTATACCCCTGATATTTTAAACCGCTGTCTTCATGAACTGAAAAGCATACTGTAACTAGATGCATGAAGACTATATGTAGACGCTGCTCCTCCAGCAGAAACCAGCTCATCTCTGCTACACACAGCTTTATCATATTGCCGTATAATAATGATCAGATCCGAAGAGGATGTGAATGTAGTGCATCTATACATTTGAAAACTTGGCCAAGCACATACCACATAAAAACTGAATAGTACGAACCAAACGCTAGCCTGCCAGTGCTATCCTAATGTCTACATCTCATCCAAGTTGGGTGGCATACTGAATGGTATGGGAAACACCAGCAGCCTGTAGCCTCTTATCAGAGTTAGTATAACTGTGTTCCTAAATATTTACACATTTGCGTTACTAAAGGGCTCATAACCTACATTTGTCTTTTATTTTTTCTAGGGACCTCAACAGCATTTGTGTGGTTTTAAGTACCAGTGGTCATAATTAAGTGGTTATAATTAATTTTAAGCAACCATTTTCTGCCTTTTATAAGACTGATGTAATATAAATGAGCTTTGTTCTGATTGGCTGCCTTGTATTGTCCCTCATTCAAAAAGCGCTTTCAGTGGGTGGGGTTAAACTGCTGTATGCCACATAGGTGGATATATGTAATTTAGTTCTCTTCACATTGCAGAAACATGAATTGAGAGTAGGCTGTTGTGTGCACTGTGTTGTATGGAATGGATAGTGAATAGCACGTTTTGAAACTTTAGCAGTGTTCACATCACAAGCTCCTTAAAAAAATGGGAAATTTAGTTTTCCTTGATATGGGGCCCTCAAATAGACTTACTTTGGTTGTTTCTGATACCGTATAATATATTGATATTTAAAAAAATACACTGTGCTTTCAAGAGTTTAAAGCATGTTGTATCTGTGACCTTCAGCAGCCTTTTCATAGGAAATATGTGCTTAAAAGATCACTAGATATTTCATACCAACCTTTCCCGTTTGTTTATCCCTCACTGTGCTCAAGGCAACATTTATAACACCTGGAAAGTCGGCTGTGTGAGTTACAGCTCTCTCCCCACATTAGCACTGTTTAGAAAATCACTCTACATTCACTACATTTCTTTATTGGTTCATCCTCTATTCTGATTTCATTTCCCCAGATTTTTCTCTCTTTCTTTTTGAAACAGATTTCTGATTTCGGCTTGGCCTGTTAAACGTAAAAGCGACGACACAGCGAACAAGCTAAAGAGTTCTAGAACTGAAGGTCAGGAATCCCCATTGGTGGGTGTTTGCAGCTAATTACTCTGCTAATGTCATTAGGCTAATTTCATCAGAGCATATGTGATAATTGTGCCGCATGCACCAGAGACACCTAGATATAAACAGTATAGACTCAGCATGCTGAACACATTACACAGCCTAGAGGGCTTTGCTTCCCATTCAAATGTACTGTAGTTAATATCTTCAAATTAATTAATTTGGTCAGACATTTAGATAAACAGCATCTCTCTCGGTGTCTGGAGTTTATACTAACAGTTTTAACCCTTGATGTGAGCTTGTTTATAATAATGGCGTTTAGTGCAGAGACCGTCTCCTGCACTAGCTAAAAACTCCAGATGCTCTGTCTTATTCTGTGTAGAGAATTAGGTGCCAGCTTAATGTGTGCACCTGGATTAGCAAGACTAAGCAAGACTGTGAAATTACTAAGCAAGAGCCCCAGATGGGGTCACTTGAACTGTTAAGTATGAACAGAGCAAACATTTCTGTGTAAAATATGACACAATAATACAGACAGTTCTTGAGTTCAGAAAGAGCCTTTCTCTTCTGCAATTGACTGGACAAATGCTGTACATTACGTCCTGTTATTAAGGTGTGACCATGTGACCGGCCTTGTATTTAAATCAGGTCACTGATACAGGCCTAGGACTTAAATCAGGATTGAGTCAGTTCACTCAGTTCAGAATCAGGTCAGGAGATTTGCAAAATGAGTTCAACGTGTTGAAAGTGTCATTGAAAATCAGCTGTGTTGAATCACCTGAATCGGCTGAACTGGTTCAGGTGAATGAATATGAATAGATTCCACACCAGCCTTTACTAATGCAAATTGAAAACATAGGCCTGAGTAGCTCAAGGCAGAGATGGCATCTTTAATACAGTGGTGTTTTGACTCAATACATTTTTCAGTACAGCAGAAATGCAGAGTGCTTGAATGCCTTGTGTTCATATGTCAGTGTTTGCATCATAGCATAGCTTACATGCATGCGCACCGTACTGTTAGGAATAAAGGTGCTGTGCGGGTATGTTTTTCATTCATAAAGGTACAAGCAATGTAAATGTGTCCTCAGAGGTACAGCAGTGGTTTTAAGGTCCACATGATTACTTACATTTTTTCCAGGTGAAAAGTACATATTTGTATTTTTTCATAACCTCTTCTTCTTCTTTCGGCTGCTCCCTTTATGGGTTGCCACAGCGGATCATCTGCCTCCAGTATTTTTTTCATAACCTAATGTTTTAAAACAGAACAATAAAGTAAAAAGCCTGGAGATGAGACGCCATGTGTGGAGTCACAACAGCTTTGAAAATATCATTTCATTAGATTTGATTATCCATTGAAAATTATAGTACAGTTATGTTCCCTGACTAAAAGTACTGAGCTGAACCTTGAAGGTACCACCCCAGTGACAGGAGGGCTACTGCCTCAGTGACAATTTTGTACCTTTATTTCTGAGAGTGTAGAGTGTAACTGCACATATTTTCAGTTTGATTTTCGATTCTGAGGTCAGGAAGTTGATTTTTGGTAGTTTGTATGTTTAAAGAGGCTGAAATTATCCTGCGGAGCTCTAGTTATAAATGACACGGATTGGTTTGCTTCAATTAAATCTTTTCCACTAAAACTTTAATGCTTGCTGTGAAGCCGTTGGGGCTGAGCAAATTCATCCCCAAAAATCACAACCTCCAGAATATTTAAATTATATATAAAAAGCTTAGTAATTTGAATGTGTGTGCATAACATAAGCTATATTTAGATGCTCCTCTTAGGTGAAGCTATGTTTTTCAATTTACTTAATTTTTAAAAGAAGAAATGTCAAATCAGTATCGATACGCAAGGTGTCAATATTGGTATCAGAAAAGAAAAAGATGTATCAAGCCACTTCTAGCTGAAGCGCTCTACAAAAGGCCATGGGGCTTCTAACTTAACAGGATAAATCTGATAAACACCTGTACAAATAGCACAGGTTCATGTTGAATGCATGGTTTTGGACTTTTTGACAGCCTTTTATTAAAGTGGCCTTTGTGAGCGCTGAGTCGTGTCGGCGTTTGTCTTGGTGTTAATCTTACACAGCTTCAGAGACCAGCAGTTTTGTGTGTGTGTGTGTGTGTGTATTTGTGGACCACCGGAGTGCAAACGATCGTACTCTCTGTTTACTGACATGGGTCCCTGCTGCTGCCAAGCAGTAGGCAAACACTCTGCTTAGCACCGTGTCACCAGTTAGTGGTGACAGGATTCCTGTCAGGCTAACAACTGTGGAGGTTTAGCATAAGAGCCACCTGGAGCAGCAGTTGGGCTGGATTTATGTGCTGGGTGGAGACTGGAGGGTTGAGGCAGAAAGGTAATGAAGGCAGAGACATTTTTCTGAGATGATGGAGACTAAGCTTTAAAAGCTTGAGCATTAAAACAGAAATATTGTTGTACCAGAATGTTCTGATCGTCACTGATGACTGATTATAACTCATCTTGGTTCATCATTCGTTATAATAATAGTCCTGCTAGCAGTAAATGTTAGTAATTGTTTAAAGGGCTAAAATGAAACATGTAATTATTTCCACATCTGTTGCAAACATCACTCGCATCCTAGTGGTGCCACAGTAGTATTTCAAGATACAACAGCCTTCTGATGATGTATTGTCAGTGGGGAAACTCTCAGTCTGTAATTTTCAGTTCAGTTTTATTTAATATAATTATCACCCCCTTAAAGACTCCAGAGAAAATTGTCTAATCGTTTTTTTTTTCTCGTGGACAGGTGAGCTCCTATTGGTTAGGACCTCAGAAGCTGAACTTCTACTAGGGTTGCAAAATTCCTGGAATTTTCAAAGTTGGGAAATTTACCATGGGAATTAACAGGGAATTAATGGGTAATTATGGGAATTAATGGGAATAAAATGGAAATATTCGAAGCTGAAGGTGAGGAACTTACATATAGTTGGTAAAAAAAAATATACTGAAGCATAATCTTGGCTTAAATAATTAGATATGATTCCAGAACAGTTGAATAGCAAAGCTGCTCCTCAATCCCAGGCACATGGCACATTACACACTGAAGGGCTACTGAGACCACCCCCCCTGCATGCACTGTTCGTTCCTCCATCACATGTACAGCGTATGTCCAGATGATTTCTAGAAACCTGACACTCACCACTATTGAAAGCACACATTTGGACCAAAGGACTACCTAAAGTCAGGTAAGTTTTGAAGAGGTTCATATTTTTACTGACAGTAATAGCATTGAAACGTTTAAGCTACTATTAAATTAAGGTGTAATCTCACAGCCAAACACAGAACCATCCTCAACTAGGCTGGACACTGACACAGAGGAAGAGGGGTCAGATGTTACAGATGATGAGGAAGTGAACATGGAGGATACCGAGGTTCAGGAAGAATCCGGAAACTATTAAGCAAAAATGCAGAGCATGCAGAGGCCAGGCTTGAGAAGCTTGTGGGAAAATACCTTTATTTGATTTGATGTTAGGGCGGCACAGTGGAGCAGTGGGTAGCGCTGTCGCCTCACAGCAAGGAGGGCCTGGGTTCGATTCCCCGACCGGGCGACCGGGGTCCCCTCTGTGTGGAGTTTGCATGTTCTCCCCGTGTCTGCGTGGGTTTCCTCCGGGTTCTTCGGTTTCCGTCCAAAGACATGCAGTCAGGCCAATTGGACGTGCTAAACTGCCCCTGTGTGTGAGTGACTGTCTGCGTCTGTCTGTCTGCCCTGCGATGGACTGGCGACCCGTCCAGGGTGTATCCTGCCTTCCACCCAATGACTGCTGGGATAGGCTCCAGCATCCCCCCGCGACCCTAAGGGAGAAGCGGCTTAGAAGATGAATGAATGAGTAAATGATTTGATGTTAAATTTGATCTTTTTTAAGAAGAAGCAGGACTGCTTTGTTTTACATTTGAATGGCACTTTTTTTGAGGGGGTGGGTGGGGGTTCGGGGGGTGCAGGAGTTGCGTTCTTTTGATTGTTTTTTGATTGAACTTTTGATTGTTCAATGAAAGAATTAAGCATTTATAAAGTCCTGTTTGCAACTAACTATGTGTCATAGTTATTATTTGTATTGTTATGCCTTCATGTCTGCTGTTGACAAAAAAACGATACACTGATGATATAGTTCCTTTAAATTATCAAGTTTTTCCTGTTAATTCAAATAAATTCTCATAAATTCCCAAAGTTCCCAAAATTTGCATGGAAAGTTTATATTTTGGAATATTTCCAAAGATCCTGAGTTAAAGTTCCCACAAAAAGTTACCGGTATTTTTCCACCCCTTTGCAACACTGACTTCTGCCAACATAATTAGGAACCGAGAGTTGAATCGACCAGTCACATTTTAAATTACAATGTGTGGGACCAATTTTGTGAGAACATCACTCTAGGCTTTCTGGAAGTCCTACATACATGACTGGCTGCATACAAGCTGCAGCTCTCTCTCTCTCTCTCTATAATAATATACACCGATAAGTCATAATATAATGCCAAATTCCTTATTTCTACACTCATTGTCCATTTTATCAGCTCCACTTACTGTATAGGTGCACTTTGTAGTTCTGCAATTACAGACCGTAGTCCATCTGTTTCTCTGGATCAGTCACAGCAGTGCTGCTGGAGTTTTTAAACACATCAGTGTCACTGCTGGACTGAGAATAGTCTACCAACCAAAAATATCCAGCCAAAAGCCTCCTGTGACCACTGATGGACTAGAGGATCACCAACGCAAACTGTGCAGCAGCAGATGAGCTGTCGTCTCTGATTTTACATCTACAAGGTGGACTAAATATATTTTTAGATTTTGGAGATATATCGCTGCTGTCAGAAGGGAATCTTGTATCTCCAAAATGGTAACTTTACAGGACAAGGAAATAAACTACTTTACCTTTAATGGAACCAGGCTTTTTTCCTCATTTCCGACCAAGCCTGGCTCTAGTTGTCATAGTTCGGCACTGTGTTTCATGAGGCTTTTGTGTGATTACTTGAGGGTAGGCGTTTGGTTTGTTTGTTTGCTAATTTGTTTTTTCTTTTTTTTCTAATAGTAAAGAGGGGGGGTCTCACTGTTTGTATGATGTATTAGCGTAATGTGTTCTGGGTATCATAGAGCGTTGATGAAAACACATAAATGACACAAAATGATTAATTCTGTCAAAGCAGTGAGACTGAAGGATCTGTTGCTGTGCAAAATGAAAGCTTTAGGCCCGAAAATCCCTCATTTCTATTGGCTATGTCATTGTTTCATTAATTAATCTAATAATCAACCAATCATTTTCATAAGAAAAGCTATAGTACAGTTGATTTAAGCTTTTGTAGTTATATCAAATTGCTTTAAAGACAAAAAGATGATCTAATACAGCCCAGATTAATAACAATATAAGGCTACAATGACAGTCTAACATAATAAGTTTTAAACTTACTATTATTTTAACAGGAAGTGCTTTACAGGCTGTTAAAGCGTAAAGCATAAACCTACACAAAGTTAGCTTGCATGTTTCTGACTTGTCCTACTTTTTTAAACCTCTGTGCCCGCTGCTCTGTGTTTAGCAGACAATCATGTTCGCAAAAGAAGTGACTTCTACAACCAAACAGTCACTACAAACACAAAAGCATAGACGTTCCTCACAGTCGCTGCACCTGTTGTTGAAAGCATGAAGCCCAGCGATGTTGAACGTGATTGTTAACTCCTACACCTGCTGCTATGGATGTTGCTTACAGATGTATTAAAGGGGTAGGGGTGAACACATGGCGGTCCACAGGCTAATCCATTCAGCCGCCGTATTAGTGGAGCACTAGAGCAAAGGCTGTTAGCCGTCGCAGCAGTGCTAATGACACAGACTTCAGGGATGAGAGAATGTGAATGTAGAGGCATTCACCTGCTCAGCTTAACTTCATTATTACCCACCAGTGCTCTGCCAGCTGCCCTAAAAATACATCGGTGTGAGGTGCCAGAGCCTCTCTTTAGTTGGGAAATGAGCTTTAGCATTGTGCCAGTGTATGTTGTAAATGGAGCTTTACAAAGACGATGTTTTTGCCGGTATCTTTGAAAATACTGCTGATGATGGCTTTTTTGGTTGAGGCTACTGATCAGCATTTCAGTCAAACTTGATATTTGAAGTTGTAAAGCGTTTAAATTTATTAATCCACGTAAATATACTAATTCTGTTATCTCAGCTAATGTTACTACCTTAGTAAAACTAACTTATTCCATCTTGTAACATTTAGCTGATAAACAGCGAGTTTTGAAGAGTGAGTGAGCCGATACCACGTGTGATAAAACACTGTATTAAGTAGAAAATGTCATTCCGTTCTATGTGTAAGAGTAAAACTTACAACTTTAGCTGGACATTTAATGCCACTATCTGTACGTTTAAGTAAGTTTCTGGGGTTTATTTGAGTTTAAGAAAAATTGCAGTTGACAGCTGATAAACTGTCTGTATAAAATACAGCTGTCAGTAAAGCCCTGTTTAACTATTATCTACTACTACTATCTAGCTATTACTATTTGGGAGATAAAAGGTTTTCTGACAACAGTGATACATTAAGCTTTTATTTAAAAGTTTATTATGTTCAGTCATAATGCTGCTGTCCAAAAAAACAACGCGATCTCGTCTATCATTTAAATAGTGCAATGTGTTAACATTTCAAGATGAATGGACCAACTGAAATGATCCAAAATGACATAAATCTGTTTACATCACCTCACATAAAGTAAAGAAAGTTTTTTCCCTCTTTTGAGAAGTTTGTATTATGGAGATACATGTTTTAATATGGCCATCTTGTTAATCAATGCAGTCTTACCTGTGTTTATTTCTGTTAAAACTACTACTGGTATAACACTAAGAGACAAAAGAGTGATTCAGTCAGTTCTAACCACTGACACAGCAAAAATGCAAACATGGGACAACTAAGAGTGTTAAGCAGTGCTCTGCTCTGACCTTGATGACTGCATCACATAGTTTTGTTGTATTTCCATTAGGTTTTCTTAAATAGTCTGAAAGAACTGCTTCCTAAGCATTCATTACTACTTTTTTCTCCACAAATCTTCTCAAAGTGAAAAACTCTTAATGATGCATCCATGTCATTGCCTAAATTTCCTCTTCCTCAAACCATTCCCTCACAAAAAAAGGAGCACTATGATGTTTTGCATTGTCTTGTTGAAATATAGTCATTTATTCCCTTCTTCAAATGAACTGAATGTACAAATTAATTCAGACAGATCTAAAACAGTTGCTAAACATTATTGTATAACATGTTGATTTCTTTTTTGCCTGCCAATGTACTTGTATTGCTATTGTAGGCAGTAGTTTTGGAAGCAGGATTGTGTTAACTGGGAATTTCTCCATGTTCCTCATGTAGGAAAATCCGTATCTGTGCAGTGATGAGTGTGACGCCTCCACCCCAGACCTGGCTCACCCACCGCAGCTCATGCAGGACCGGGAGCGCAGCGGCCTCATCACATACTGGCAGACGGTCACGTGGAGCCGTTTTCCGGAGCCACTGCTGGCTAACATCACACTCTCGTGGAACAAGAGCCTGGAGGTGACCGATGACATAGAGATCACCTTTGAGTACGGCCGGCCCACCATCATGGTGCTGGAGAAGTCTCTGGACAAAGGCCGAAGCTGGCAGCCGTACCAGTACTACGCCGATGACTGCATGGAGGCCTTTGGCATGCCGGCTAAGAGGGTGCAGGACCTCTCGGCAGCCAACGTAACCCGGGTAATCTGCACCGAGCAGTACTCCCGCTGGGTGGGCTCCAAGAACGACAAGATTGTGCGCTTTGAAGTTCGCTACCGCTTTGCCATCTTCGCTGGGCCTAAGCTGCTAAACATGGACAACCTGTACACACGGATGGAGAGTATGAAGGGCCTGCGAGATTTCTTCACTTTCACTGACCTGAGGCTGCGCCTGCTGAGGCCCGCGCTCGGAGGAACCTATGTCCAGAGAGACAACCTGCTGAAGTACTTTTACGCCATCTCCAACATAGAGGTGCAAGCCAGGTAAGATCTCACAGCAAAGCTCACTGCTTGGTGTGGCTTTTTTGTATTTTGGCTTTGTCTGTCTTCACTGTGTGGAAATCATCAGCAGCAGTCGGAGAAGTGAAGCAAGACAACTGCAGCTGACGAACAGCAGATCAGGGCTGTGGTGGTCCTACTGGGCTTAAACTCACGGGTGCGACTGTTAATGGGCCTCTCGCAATTATTATGTGATTTCTTGATCGCAGTTATTTCAGCTCATCACAGTTATTTTCCACAGGTGTAAGCTTTCACAATAATATGTTTACATCATATTAAACGTAATATGCATTTTAAACCCCTGTGGATAGGCACATATAAGTGATGCCAGGCATTAGTGATTGTGCAATTGCCCCAAAACTGTATTAAACGTACCCTAATGAAGAAACCTTTTTCGTTTAAACTACTATAATAGATTCATGGTTATGTGACCTACTACACATGGCTGGAATATGCTGTACTGTATATAAGGTGCTACTGAAACTTCAGTGTTCTAAAGTTCTATCTTTAATAGCTCAAGTTAAAATGAATGCAAATACTGTGACTGGCTCTAGCTTTAGCTCAGTGAAAGCTATCAGACCCTTGCATAAAATGAAGAATGAAATGTAATTTTAACTGTATATATAACAGTTAATGTCATATAAATTTTTTTATAATCAAACTTTTAACTATCCTAGTATAATTTCTAGTTCGATTATTAATTTAATTATTTTCTTTTTAAAATATATTGTTTGTCATGTTTTTATTTTCTATTTTCATTTACTTTACTTTTATTTTTTTTACTTTTTTATCTATATAAATAAACTTGGCTTACCTTGCCGTATGCAGCAAGTATGCTGATAACATTAGCAAGCTAACATTACCTTTGCAGATTGTTTTACAAGTAACAATTCTAACAATATATAACAACATATACGATTCTAGTTTACAGTCTGGTGCATGTGGTGGTTATGAAATGGTGCTTGGTGATTCTGTCCTCACCTGGAAGGATTGTTTTTGGGTTCAGTTGCTGTTTGTGATCAAACATAGAGGAAAACTCCCGACTTCAGATACAGTCTGAGCTCAAGTAAACACTTTGGAAGTGTTTTCAACCCTCTTGCAGCGTATCAATACAATGATACAATATACTGCTGCTGTCTGAAAAACAACAAGTATTTCAGTATTGAGTATTTAAGCACAGAAGCTGCTTTTTACATTGGGTGAAAATTATGAATATCTAAAGAAATCTAAAGAAATGTTTCACAACTGCTTGGAATAAAACCTCTTTACATGAAGACACTTTACCTTTGTCTGTTAAGTTGCTATTTTGAAGATACTTGTTTTGCTTTGGACAGTGATATGTTGTTTTTTAAGACTCATTGCACGACTGAATGAATGTTCATGTTTTAGCCTTACATGGGGAGAGTCATCAAATTAGGCTTTTATTCAGAAAGTCTGTTGAGCTGGCAACGTGACAGTAAACAAGCTGGACCGACCTTACATTAACATTTCTTTGGAAACAAAGTCTGTGTGCTCTTAAGGGAAGCGTTTCCATTAGAAGCAAACCAATTTCTCTTTTGTCCTGGATGTAACTGTTGGCAAATATACCCACGATAAAAATGTGCGCGACAGGGGCATCGATGCACGGCTCGAACCTCCGGTAATACAAGCCTTCAATCAATAGTTATTCTAGTATGTCAAACAGGAAATTGTTTTAAGGGCGACAGGGAGAGGGCTGGGTTAAGTAGACAAATGGACTCATCAAAAGCCTCATCAAAGCCCTGACTGATGTTGCCCGGTTTCGTAATGACCAGGCCGAGAATGGGAAATGCTAAGCTAATACACCGCTTGAAAATGCTCCTGGATATTTTATTCAGCCAATAATATTAGGAAGCATTTTAGCGAGTGCTGAATAATGAAAATGCCTCAGCCTCCCTGACTAGCTGGACACTGAGGACCACGCTAAATGGACTCTGCGGAGCACGGAATGGATCAGTGAGGGGGGGTTGCGCTTCTGACACAGTAATCAGATCAGCAAAGAGCCAGCAATGCTTTCTCTGTCACGCCTCATTTCCTCTTGTCATCGAGCGTGTAGTTATAATGACTGGTAATTACACTAAATAGGCTACAATAACAAGGGCCAAGCATGTCTAATTGAGTAAGATGTAGTGTTACTTGTTTAAAAGGGGTCGGGGTTGCTGTTAATTTCCTGCTTTACTGGTTTGTGGTTTGTGTCTTGTTTCCAGGATTAGATTATATGTTCTCTGATGATGTTTTTTTTTATTTTGTGTGTCCAGTTAGCCAAATCACCAGCATTAGCAGATCGCTTCTATAAATAGGACCTGACTAAAAAAAATGAAACCATGATTTCTTTTTTTCTTTCCCTGTCTCTCGCTTGCCGCTGCTTTGATGACAATTTTCAGCAGTATTCTTGCGCTACCTCTTTCAGGGGTAGAGAGGAACCTTCACAAAGCATCATTTGCTACAGCACTGCACGTCAACCAGTACAACAAGGAGCCATCACTATCTCCAGCTTTAGATCACCACTTTTCCCTTCAGCGTGCAGCAGAGAGTGTGAATGGGTTTCATCTCCGCTGTCTCTCCTCCATGCCGTTTGCCCCACACTGCAGCCTGACATGTGATCCTGGCTTTAGAGACTTCACTCCCAAACAGGAGTCCCACTAGATCAGGCCAGTTTTGGAAGTGCTGGAATAGCAAGGGGAGTTCTTCTCTCTTCCTCAATCAGGCAAATATCCCAAAGACATTGAGCGAACCTTAATTAAACCTGGTAGGATATAAATAAAGAAGACTCAATTCCCAGGGATCGTGTTGATTTATGCAAAGGCTTCAGCTCATCAGCTGCATCTCTTCTTCACCATGTTCTCCTCAATAGAGTATGTACTAGGGATGTGTGTACAGGTAATTAAATACTACAGTTAACAGCATTTGAATGCTAAAAATATTATTCAGTGTTTGCTATATTGTATATATATGCACACATATATATATATATATATATATATATATATACACACACACACACACACACACACACACACACATATATACATATTTAGTAGGTACCTGTTCAATTGCTTGTTAACACAAACAGCTAATCAGCCAATCACATGGCCGCAACTCAATGCATTTAGGCATGTAGAGGTGGTCAAGACAACTTGCTGAAGTGCAGACCGAGCATCAGAATGGGGAAGAAAGGTGATTTAAGTGACTTTGACCGTGGCGTGGTTGTTGGTGCCAGACGGGCTGGTCTGAGTATTTCAGAAACTGCTGATCTACTGGGATTTTCACGCACAACCATCTCTAGTGTTTACAGAGAACGGTCTGAAAAAGAGAAAATATCCAGTGAGCGGTCAGTTGTGTGGACGAAAATGCCTTGTTGATGTGAGAGGTCAGAGGAGAATGGACAGACTGGCTCCAGATGATAGAAAGGCAACAGTAACTCAAATAACCAAGCAAAATCTCTGAGGAACGTTTCCAACACCTTGTTGAAAGTATGCCACGAATAATTAAGGCAGTTCTGAAGACAAAAGGGAGTCAAACCTTTTACTAGCAAGGTGTACCTAATAAAGTGGCCGGTGAGTGTATATAGTGATAATGACTGGTGGACGAAGTACACAAATCATGTACTTGAGTTAAAGTAGAGATGCCCACGGTTAAATATTACTCCAGTAAAAGTAGAAGTTCCTCCCTTTAGACCTCCACTTGAGTAAAAGTACAAAAGTAATTAACTTCAAATGTACTTAAGTATAAAGTAAAAGTACTGAAAGATTAATTATGACTCTAATGTCCTGTTATCATTTTTGCAACAAGAATCTTGCTTCATGAACTCATTTCAGGTGTAAATCCTCCAGCGTCTCTCTTGGTAAACCAGTCTTTTAATAGAACGTCATTAATTAATGTGACATTGATGTCTATTAAAATTATCATAAGCACAAAACACTGAAGGCAAACATTTTCCATCAGGGAGAACCGAGTGGCTCTGAAATCACTTTTTACAGACAAGCAAAGTTTCAGTTTAAGATTTATTTTTAACTTAGTTAAAAGTTTAAGTTTAATGAACACTTGCTCTCAACACCGGTTCCTTTTTTTCCTTTACTATACTGCATCTGTAGGCCTCTGTTCATAACCATAAACTAGCCAGAACTAATTTACTATAAAAAGAAAGTGATTGTATAAATTCAGAAAAAAGCCGCGTCAGTCGTGACTGCATATGTGTACATATTTCTGTATTGTGGTCTATTTACACAAAGTTAGTTCATCATTTATGTTGAACAGACTCTCCCACATTTTTATGCTGCTGCACTGACATTGAACTGTGTGCTTGCACTGGGTCGGTATGTCCAACAGGTCCAAACAAGCTCAAAACAAAGTGACCGCTGTGCCCTGATTGGTGTTCTTGCTTTGCACTTCTTTCATTTTGACATGTTAAGTTTTTATACACACATAAACCAAAAGGAATGACAGATTTAGCAAAGTTTGTGGAGTAAAAAGTAAGATATCTGACTTTGAAATGTGGTGGAGTAAAAGTAAAAAGTCACCCAAAATGGAAAAACTCCAGTAAAGTACAGATACATGAAAAAACTACTTAAGTACAGTAACAAATTACATTTACTGAGTTACTGTCCAACACTGATGAACATTACTAGCATACATGCAATATAATTATCTGAAGATATTGTGTGTTTCATCAGTTCTTGTAGAACACTGACTCTTTCATTAGCAAGGCCTTTCCACACATCTCTCTGTCTCTCTCTCTCTCTCAAGCCTTCTGTTAAACAGCTGCAGCTGTGGTGTCCGGCTCCTCGTATTGAGATCAGCAGTAGTAGTTGCTGATGATGAAAGACCGCTGTGCAGCCGATAATGCTCTTCTGTCAATATGCTAAGAGGCCGATCGGCCACTCCAGAGCGAAGTAGAGCTGAGGAGGGTGTGAATGGAAGCCTGTCCGGTCAGGCCGATGTCCTTGGGCTTGCACTTAACATGCAGAGGTCAGGCTGATGAGGAGGGGAGAGCCGGGGGCTGCTAGGAACTGGGCTGGTACAGTGCTGTGTGTGTGTGTGTGTGTGTGTGTGTGTGTGTGTGTGTGTGTGTGTGTGTGTGTGTCTGCCTGTACGTAGGTGGAATCTTTTAATACAAGATATGTTTCCTGTGAAGCATCTTCCTGAACAACAAGGTCACCTTCAGACTGCATATGTAGATGTTTTTGGTCAAAAGTGTGTTTTGATGTGAAATGCATCATCGGTTCCTGTAAAGAACCAGTGTTTCTCTACGCTGAACCATTTCATTCAGACTGCTCTGAATAACTGTATGTCTACGTATCAAACAAATGAACAAAATTGAACTATGGAATTCCCCTTTAAAAATCACACACACACACACGTCAAACTAGGAAGCACTTGACTTGATGTGTAAAAGAACAGTTGGAATAAACTAATTTACAGGTCTTCCAAGCACTTTGCACATCATGTTCTTAAATCATCACTAGTTAAAACATCTTGAAGTATTGCGATATTATATTATTGCCATATAGCCCACCTCTATAAGTACATATACACTACATGGACAAAAGTATTAGGACTACACTTTACACCTACAGGAGCTTTTCTGACATCCCTTTCTAAAACTATAGGCATTAATATGGAGTTGGTCCCTCCATTGTGGCTATAACAGCTTCCACTCTTCTGGGAGGCTTTGTACAAGATTTTGGAGTGTGTCTGGGCCCCACTCGAACCACATCATCAGGTTTTTAGTCTGAAACTGAACCAAACTGGTCTGTTATCACCCAAGTGCGTAATAAAACCTGATATTAGTGACCATTATTAGATGACAAACAAATAACATAAAAAATAATATAAAAGAATATGTTGGATAATAATAATAATATACTATAATCACAAGTTTAGTCATTAAACAGTGTTTTTGAACAACATCCCAAATGTGTTTTAGTCTGGATAAACTTTCAATACTGCGCTGTTCTTATGGTGTCCTGATAGAGCAAGATGTGAGGATTCACCTGTTTAAACCTAGTTTCCTCTTTACGTGTATTTACTTCATCAATAAACTGAACATCCCACTGGCTGCACTAATCTTTCCTGAACCGATTCGCTATTTATTTCCTGCTCATTTTCTTGTGAGCGTGGGCCTCATGGACCTTTTCAACACACATAGGCAAATCTAGCATGCCAGATTAAAACTGTTTAAGATAATGAAAGTAGAGAGGAAGAATAGAGTAAGTAACAAAACCAAAGCAGGGGGGAAATGCAGGTAAAATCTGTTAAAAGTGGAAAGCGGCTGTGAGAACCCAAATGTGAAATATGACCCCTACTTGATCCTGCACGTTTTTGGAAAGTAACATCCGAACTCTGCTAAATCTGATGTGAGCTGTCGGGTCCCGTTATGTTTGGACAAATATTTTGAAACTGCAGCTACATTAAAATCGTAGCTCTAGCACAAAACTAAAGGAACAAACTTCAGACACCAAACATGTCTTGACTGATCAACCACAGCTGGGCTGAGAAGGAAAGTATACCAGGTGGAAATTTCAAACGATTTGTTGTGAACACTGTGGGCTATGAAAGGCTGAATAAGGGCTGTTGTCAGGTGGTTTCTCTGTATCGGAAGTCCTGATGGTGATAGCGGCCAGGCAGTCTGTATTGGCTTCGTCAGGCTGGACAGATGGATTGGTTGGAAGGACCTGTTCTGTCTGAGAACTGGACAGAACCATTATCCTCTCTGACCCCTCAGTCACTTCCTCCTTCAGAATGATTTTGGAAATGTCAGACTGTCAGCATACGGATCAGGCATTAGATCGAGGCTTCAAACGGACGCTGCGGCAGCAGGGATGTCTCTGCTATCTGTTTTAATTTGTGCTGTGTTGAGTGTAGGAGTGGTCCAGGCCTGGCTGAGCGACAAGCTGAGTGAGAGAAAGGCAGCAGGGAGATTGGTATGCGTTGGTAAATGCGTTCTTGGGCAGAGTGGACAGTCTGATGATGTTATTCAGATGGAGGAGGCCATTTGCTGTAAACTTTCTTCAGTGTTTTTCTCTTTAACCTCCTGGGGGGAGTGTGTGGACCGATGCAGTGTGAGGTAACTGTGAATGAAGGCTGTAATACAAATCCAAGAGATAAGCCAGCAGGATCTTTTTGCCAGTGCAGATACGCCAGTTAAAATCATACTTTTCTATATGTTTTATTAGTAATTTACTGATTACTTTTGGCATTTTATGTCCTTGGACTCAAAATTGATATTGAATATCGCAATAATTAAAGAATTGTGCAAATTATAGTTCTTTCATTGTCTTTCATATGTTTTTTTTACTAAAAGGCTCATCTTATTTAAACATACTTGTTGTACAATCACTCTACTCTATGGTTCGTTCAAAAATGTATACAATAAGAATACATTTAAAGTGTCACAGCTATCAGGATTCTGACAGTCATATTCTCACCATCTACGTGTCCAAATGTATGCACTCCCATGCAGTGAGTTTTATTGGTCCAATAAGAAAAACATGAATGTATGAACATCTGCTCTGCTTAACATGACTGAGCCTTTCATGTATGTCCTGGCCTCGTGCTAGGCCACCTTCAGGCAGTAAGGGGGACAAGGCACCACTAAGGGGTAATAAGGGTTGAGTGGTAACAGCTTAAGGGATGCTCACACGCTACTTTCTGATCAGTCTTGAGTTCACACTGATATGTGCATGTCTCAGACTAAGACGCTAATTTTGGTGTTGATTTCTCTTGAGTTCTGTTTTTTTTGTTTGTTTTTTGTTCTCCTAGCATAAGTCTTAAAAAAAACTTTGAATGATCTTTTGGTGAGTGTGTTCC
Source organism: Pygocentrus nattereri (assembly GCF_015220715.1). Lineage (NCBI taxonomy): Eukaryota > Metazoa > Chordata > Actinopteri > Characiformes > Serrasalmidae > Pygocentrus > Pygocentrus nattereri. The sequence continues at coordinate 11,076,536 of NC_051238.1, read as the reverse complement.
CCTTTAGTTTTTTGAAACTCTGTTTAGTTTGAAGACGCTGCTCTGGTATTTCTTTTGTTTGGCCTCTTTTGTTTATCAACCCCGCAACAAAACTTTTAACAGCGCTGCCGTGGTATTTCAGCAGTAACGCACTCGACTCTGTGTGACAAGGTCATGAGTTGGAGTCTCACTTGGTGCAAACTCGTTTATTTTCTTTTCCACACTCCCAAGTCTGTATTACTCTGCACTTGAACCCCTAGTTTGATCCCCACTTGGGGTAAGTCAACCATCCCACTACACTTTCATAGTGAAAAATAGTAGCCGAGTTGGAGAAAATTGTCCATAAAAGGACGTGCTTAAACATTATTCAGTTTTCTTTGAACATTTAGTAGCATGTAAGTGAGAAATCCTTGATTGACTGATGCATTTGTCTCCCACGATTACAGCCTCATTTTCAAAATTGCCCCCTCCACATGACACGCTACTGTCTGCTTGGTTATTTTGCACAGTGAGTGAAATACCCCCTGATATTCATATTGACTGGCTGCTAACTCACTCACCATAATGGCACTAATGCGCTTCAATGGCCCCAAAATGCTTGATTTTGGAAAAGCTCATTTCAGTTTGATTTTGTTTGGTTTCCATCACTGAGATCTTGCACTACTGTAACTGTTATTTACTGTTACAAAACTACTGTTTTGTCTTTGGTTTGAGAAATGAGTAATAATTCACTCTTTCCACCAAACTCTTGGAGAACTGGGCAAGTTTTCAGATGTAAAAATATGCACATTGTAAAGTAGGAGTGCAATGATTATTCGACTTAGTAGTCGGTTAGTTGGTGACATCATTATGCATCTTTCTCACGTTCACTACTAAGATTTTGAAATTAAGCGCTTCTTGGAGACTTAACAACAGCAGCATTTACACAAAATCATTCAAATTCAAAATCATTCCACAAACATTCGCCACTCCCCGCCCCGTCAGAGCACGTCTCCTCTGCAGCAGTGAATATCTGCTCTCAGAGGAGAGTGAGACTCTCACAGGAGCACAGAGAGATGCTGACTTGCCTCCATTTCATTAAAGACCTGTGATTGTAGAATTTAGTTGCAGCAAAGTGTAGACAGACAGCAGAGCACAGAGCACAGACTGCACTATTTAAATGTAACGTTTAAATTTAGATAGATTTACCTGATTAAAAGACACCTGACTTAATTTTGTTATTTTATTGCTGCAACTTTACACGTCCTTGGTTATAAATGACAGGAAAAATTATTTAATTTAATCAAAATTTTTTGTATTAGCAGGAAAGTTCATTAAAACTCTGATTTTGATTGGTATTAATAGTTATTGTCTTTATTGTTTGTTAGCAAATGCATAAAACGACCTCAAGCTAAATTTAAAAGCTAATAGCTACATAAAGGTAATCTGAATAATCGATTATTCATTTCAGTAATCGGTCGACTATTCGACTATCAAATTAGTTGTTTGTTGCAGCCCTATTATAAAGTTTCTCAGAGGTGTCCCAGGCTTAGTTTCAGTTGCTAAGCTATGAAGGGCTGATTGGGTGAACCAGTTTGCTACAGCACCCCCCTGAGGCAGACCAGTGCTGCAGCTCGCTGACTGTGGGAGAAACAGCTAAATAGTAACCTTTCCCTGTGTTAATCTGTATTTGAGCATCTGCTTTACCCTAACGGACAGCATTAGGTCACAATAAAGGCATTTTCACGGACCTACCAGAATTTTGACACGTTCACCAGGTCCAAAAGGTTAATTAGGAGGCCCTGGACCCCCCAAGACCCCCTGTATTTTGTACCTTGATTTTGCATAATAGTCAAATGGCCTCTTATGTCAAAGTAGGCAGTTCTTGGACATGTTAAGCATTAAAATGCACCAGAATCTGTGATGAAAGGCTATCGTCCGAGCTTAGCGCTTAATGAGTTTTTGATGTTAGAAATGGACTTAAAATGACAAACTGCGCAGACTTTTCAGATTTCAAAAAATATTATATATGAAAAATGATCAACTTGGAAACCTTTAAAACGACTTAATTAAAAAACAAAATATCCTTTAAACGCACGTCGTGATCTGTTTCTTACTGTAAGAGAGAAGAGTAGAAGAATTTAAAATGATCATTATGTCTCTAAGAATTATAGCACTCACATTTATTTGAGATGTTTGCTATTATTTCAGCCTTTTTTTCCATAGTCCTATTAAGAAATCCAACATTTAGTTTGATGAACAGAAAGCAGTGAGTGCATTTATTGAGACTCATCACAGGAGTTCTAACTTGGTGCTGTAACATGTTTGGGCAGCGCAAGTGAGGCTTGTTTACTTGTTTCCAGTGTAGCAAATTCTTTTGTACCAGTGTTTCTTGCTTAAAATTTAATTCTCAAAAAAATACCTTGCTGGATTCTACACATGATCCTGTGTGACTCT